>NC_089322.1:9634561-9807061 GCF_036669915.1 Pocillopora verrucosa | reverse complement strand
CTAGACCAAAATATATAGCGTGCATTTTCACGGAGTTAGGCCATTTTCTTGCTGTACTCCTACTGCAAATCGCACTCTATTGGGACAAAACTCGACATGTTTGGTCTCTACTTCAGTTTTGATTCATTTAAATATATCAATTTTAACTTAAAAATTAACCTACCTTCATTGTTAAGTGAACAAATCACCGTTTTAGGTAAAGTTTTTGAGTTGATTTTTCTCGAGTGCTAAATAAACAAATCGCTGTTTACAAAGATACCAGCTCTGTTGACGAGTTTTTAGCTGAAAAATCGATGGGAAAATCGTAGCGTTTCTTTCTTCTGTCGTTTATTACTTTGAAGATTTGCTAAAATCAGGAAATAGGGCACTTGTACAAAACCAAAACATTCATTAGTCTACAATTTGATTGTCTATTATCATTATCGCACAGTTCACAATAAGGAAACTGTAACAGGAGGAGATTTTAAATTCACATGTCACGTGCCTGTTGACGTACAAGTTCCCGAGTGTAACAATTTCGGCTTTTCCAGAACGCGGATGACGGGAAACTCTGCCCCCCCTTAATTGATAGGAAATATCAATAGTCCCATAAAATTCATTAACTGCGCCATGTTTCCAGAAAATAAGACTGGAAAATGGTTTTTCCACTTTCCACCATCAAGAAATTCCACGTAGAAATAGTATTTGTAGCGTGACTGCGTGACCTTTCATGAGAAGTAAAAATTGTTTTTTCTTTTTCTTTTTCTTTTTTTTAATAAGACACCTCCAGAAAGTTCTTTATCCTTCTGTCATCTTATTTGCCTATTTTGTGACTGCAAATATCATCTGCATTTGCCACTATTTTCGCTGATTGTCATGGCCTTTCCTGCGTGCACGTGCGATCAAGTTCATATACAGCACTCTTTCAAGTTTCTTTGCGTGGTGTCGGGCATAAGTGTGTAGGTCTGGCTCAAACGATATCTGCGCGCTGCAACACGGGTTTCTATATTTTCTCCTTTTTCTTTATTTGTATTTTTATTCTCCTCCTTGCATTATCACACATGTAGGTTTTTTTTATTCCCTCGGCGCGTTCCCTCAGATTTGGAAGTAGGCTATGAAAAGTCAATATTGACCAGAACTGAAACCTTTTCTATCACTATTTGTTTCAAAGAACCCCTGTTATTTATAATTTTATTTCTGAAGAGAATATGCTTTTATTTGCCATTTACTTCCATTAGTACATGAAACTAGGTCCCGATAAGTTTTTTTGTTTCGTGACTCCCAAAAGCTTTGTTTGCGACAACATCAGTTGAGAAATCAAAAGCAATTACACCCGAGAAATTCGCTTGTAGCCCTGTACGCGCAGAAGGCAAATCCAAGTAATGAAGCTTTCTAAGACCTCTATAAACTAGAGACATTACGTGATGTCGAGGGGTAAAATATTTACACTAAATCTGTGACCCTCAGACAGAGTACGTATGTCCGAAAAATGTCACGCATGTATAACACCGTAGGCGCACCTGGCGAATTATATCCACTGGCTTCAATAGTAAAGAGACAACTTATTTACTATTTGTATATGAGCAAGCTTATTTACCTTACCTGTAAAACTCCTTGATGAAGTCTACTATTGTCAGAAGAAATGCGTGGGAGATAAATACAAGTTTTTATTTTCTCAGTTCGTGCGGTGATGCTCACTAGTTTGTTTCAAAAACGCCTTTAATGTGAAGTCACGTCGACCTCGACAGAAAAATTAAGCTCACCCTGTCATAATCAATGGTTTGATACCGTAAGTACCAGTTTAGGTACATCATTGGGCTTTGATCACAATAATGAAAAAAAAAATGTGCGTTTCCCCACGCTCGCCACATTTATTCTTTGGAAAATTATTTTACTGGAGGGCGATGTCACTTAGCTTGGTGCGTCTTGACTCTGGCCGACGAAAATTATCGAGGTGAACCCCTTGAAATTATTGTCAAATGTTTTAAACCAAAACAAACCTTGATTAGCACGCAAAAAAAGGCAAATTCCGAACGAGATTTCAAAATATTTTTGAAAATGTTTTATAACAGCCCGAGGAAAAAGTAAAATTGTTTGTAAGGAGTTTGTAAGTTCATTTTTCCTAGTAAATTTAACAGCTGGTCAGTTTTTTGTGACAGCCGAAGATAGACATCTCTGAAAAGTCTCTGAAACTCTTAAAGAATTTACGCTGCCGGTAATATTTTCCTCCCTCTCGCAACAGCGCAACAGACATTGTTAATCCTATGTAGTGTAGGTGTGTCAGTTGTATTACGTCTTCATAGTGATGCCGTATAAGAAATCGAGTGTCTAAAAAGCTCTCAATTCTCGCTGGCCAGGGATGGCAACAGCTCACACCTCTAAACTCGTGGGTGAACAGCATAAAAAAAAAAAAGCATTTGAGAGACGTCAATGTATCCCAAACATGCGTTTCGTCTGAGAAGAAGCTTATTCTACAGCGTATTGGCCTATTTAGAGATTACGAAGGCAGCGATTTCACGATATGCCTCAAATATCCTGCGCAACTTGGTATGAGACTCAGACCTTCGGGTTTGTAAATGCCAGTATCCTCGTCATGAAAATTAGAGACGTAAAGTTGAGAGAGAGGTGAATCTGAAGATGGCAGAAGAAATCAAAGCTGGTGGCGAGTCTTCCTCGTGACAAGGTGACTGTAAACCTAATAGAACGCGTACTGTAACTGCTATCTTAGAGTCAGCAATGAATAGGGAAGAAGTGCAAGAAGAACGCTTATCTGAACATCAGTTTTCCTAACTAATGATTTGTGACTGAAATGAACTTTATATCATATGATTGCTAGGGATACGCAGGTACTGTAGAGATGCTCACATAAATAGAGGTGGGCGATCCTCCCTCTGACTTTAGAACTGCGACAAGTTTATAGCGCAGACCAACTGGCACAGTTTGGAGCACCTCAAAGTCTCACTGGGCTCATCACATTAGAAACCTTCAGCAAACTAATCATAGAAGTGGGTGGTTATCAGCAACGTGCACAGATCCCTGAACGCGGGTCATCGCGAGAACTATGTCCAATCCGTCACAGACTGAACAAGAAAGCGAGATATTCTTGCTAAGAGGAAGGATGTATCAAGACACTTCAGTCATTGGCTGCCATCCAAAAGCATCCTTACAAAGGCAAACACAGTGAAGCTGACAAAGAAATCCGCCTATGATAAGATCAAGAGAAAATGGACGAAGACCGGCTTGCCATTTTAAAGGGAGTGGCTACGTTCAAGGTCGAACCTCAGGTAAACTTCTGACGAAACATCCCTAACTAGCCAAATGGACTTTGCATGGGCTCTTTGGAAAATACAAAAACCAGCCACCCTTTTTCAGAAAGCAAAGAATTATCTCCTTGACATGAGCTGGACAGGGGAGGAAACTAGTAAGGCAACCGCCTCTAACAAGGCAGAAGATAAGGAGTGACCTTGCAAATTTGGACGAAGACTGCAGGAGAGGGTACAGCTGCTATTAAGCTAAATACCTTGACAAGCCGTCAATCACATTGACTGATACTTGAGGTGGACCTCAAATAAGGATCAAGAAAAACCGGGGGGGAAGTCTATATCCCCCGGAAAAAACCAAAATAGAAAACCAGTTTGTCTTTTTTAGTTTTGGGGTAGATCCTTTAACCTGGCAAAGTTTCGTTGAAATCGGTGAGATGGAATGTAGCACGACTGCCCAGTGCTACAAGCCATTTTTCTCGGATTTCTTCGACAATTTTTACCAACAGTATTCCAACCCACAGTTGATTTGAAAATGTATCTCAACAGGTGGACTACACAAACACTTAATTAATTAATTACAGTGACAGTGGTAGAAATCTTTAAAAGCAACCGAGCAAAACACCGAATGTACACAAAATGTTCATGCACAATTAAGCGAGTATTTTCATGCGACAACTACATGTTACGAATATTTTATGTGTGCGAAGATTTTATTCAAATCACGCTCACGAATTTACAACAACATTTATAGTTACATGTAATTACCTCTAAAGTTATGCCAGTGGGATAGATTGTAAATTAACCCATGACCTCTGCGATACCGGTGCAGCGCTCTACCAATTGAGCTAACAAGCCAACTGGGAGCTGGTCAATGAATTGGGTACAATTGGGTATTGACCAGCTCCCAGTTGGCTTGTTAGCTCAATTGGTAGAGCGCTGCACCGGTATCGCAGAGGTCATGGGTTCAAATCCCGTACGGGCCTGAATTTTTTCAGGTCCTATTTACAACTACTAGTTTCAGTAGTGTTCTTAGCTGCGAGGATCTTCTAATTTCATCTCTCCACCGCAGTGCAAATATGTGAATTTTCATATATCTAAATTCCTCGAGTACGGAATCTTTTGGAATCTTTTCAAATGCTTGGTATCTAAGATGCAGACAACAATTCATGAGTTGTGCATGATAAAAGACACCTAATGAGCATTTAAATGTATGTGGTTCCTTGTTATGAGAAATATATCGTCGAGTTTATCTGATTTAGTGGATCTTCAATTAATAAATGCACGTATTTAATCACCGGTATTTCGCCTTGAATTATCGATCCATACCAGATTTTGAACCGACAGTTCTGAGAAAAGAGCGAAAAATCAGTTTTACTGTACATCTGACGAAGATCTGCCGGTTTCAAAAACCCTGTGAACAATACTCAGAGTTGAAAGATTCCCTTCCTTAACGTTAAGGGCCGAGTTCCTCAAATACTGTCTTCTGTTGTGTCAGCAATTTCTGTTTCTTAACCCTTTCACTGCCAAGATATCATTGATAATTCTCCTTTCTGTCTGTCAGACAATTCTTATGATGTTAGTTCTGAGAATTTAGTATTGGATCAATTAATAATTCTCTAATTGATATTTTTCTTTATTCTCGTCGCTTGTCCGCTTGTGTACAATTCTTACAATATTAGTTCAGAGAATTTAGTATTGGAGCAGCTAGTTATCCCCAAATTGATGTTTTTCTTTATTCTCATCGCTTATCTGGTTGATATTGTATTCGTTTTGTAAGGAGAAATACTGTCTCGGTCACTCGTGGGAATTTAAGGGTTAAATTGGAGAGAAATTATCCAGGCCTCCAGTTAGCGTTGATTTTCTGGGAGTCACGTTACCCTAAAATACCCCAACTAAGGAGAACGTCAATTTCTTATCACGAGTTCTTATATAGAAACCATTCATACAAACGTCCTTGTTCAACAGGTGTGAAATACACTGAGAGATTCTCAGGACAGAGTTTTAAGAGGGTGCCTGCCAACTCAAAGGTCAATATTTCGTGGAGTGTTTCAATGAGATTCTGCACAGCTAAGCCTTCAGGAACTCTGCTTGAAACCTCTTTTCCGTCATCATCTTCGGTGTTGGAGGTAAGTTATGTAAATCAAGGTACATGTTTTAAAATTCATTGAACGTTCTTATACTTACGTGAACTTCGTTGCTATTTCAGTTCGTTGATTGTAAACTTTAATACAACCACAAAGGGTTGTTGGTTTTCCAATTGCCTCACATAGCGGTGAATGATACCCAGTGGCATCACATTGAGATCCTCTGGTCAGATTCTTCCCTTAACATAACAATGGACTACATCTACAAAGTTTCTGCAGATGCATACAGAGGAAAAGACCTTGGAGTTGTCAGACAGTTTTTCATGGGAGCGAGGAAGAATTCTACCAAGTCTGCAGTATGCTTTTCTAACAAGTTCCTCTAGTTAAACTGTTAGGTTTATGTTTCTGTAGCCTGCTCCAGGTATTAGATTGGTTGCAATGCACTGATTGATTTTCCGAAGCTTGGAGGAAAAGATAGTTATTAATGAGTATAGGTAATAACATAATTTCAAGTGCAATTTGGTGTTAATACGCTCGAGTAAATTTTCCAGTACCACAAAATTGCACGAGCTGTGGGGCGAGTGAAGTTTGTAATCTTTGAAAAATTTATAATTGCTAATTACACCAAATTACAAGATAAATCATGTTATTACTTGTTAATAATTTAGGTGGAAAAACATCACAGAAAGGCAAGACAGACTAAACGTTAGGTTTGGAGCGATAGTGTGAGTGCGTATGTGCGTGCGCACGCGCGTGTACGTGTGCGAGCAGGTGCGTAAAAGCGTGTGTGTGCATGTGTGTTCGTGCGTGCTTATTTATGTAGTAAGGGTTGGAACTGTGCTATTGGAGTGAGCATGGTTATAGTGGATGTATGAATATTAGGCCATTTCTGACTTCTTAAAAACTTCCCTTTTTCGTGAAAATAGTTTCGTTTGCAAAATAATTTGTTTTCCTATGAGAAGTATCGTATCTGGGCTCGTTTTAAATCAAAGGCTTTGGGCCTCTCGGAAATGGTCCAACTCGGTTACCCGTTTATACGAGGAGACACTAACCTCTCTCTTTTCATATCCGTTGGGGTTTTTATCGGTAGTACCGTGATGAACATGAACTCTGGAGTCAATCACAGAACAGCATCTGATTGTGAAGAGGAAATGGGAAGCCACTGCGCATCGAACCCTTGTCCAGACTAAAGCACGTGGCAAGAGGAATTCGACTCCTAAAAATGCATATGTCCCGTAGGTTAAGTTGGTAAACACTGCGTGCGCGTATGTTCTCTTCAGCCATGCCGACATGGAAAATGTGAAAGTTCAAACCATGGAAAGGGATTCCGATGTGTTTGTCCTTAACAGTACACTGGTAAGTGGATTTTTTTTTCATTTTTTATCTTATTTTATTTATTTATTTTTTCATTTTAAGTTATTCCCTATTGGACACATTTTTTGCAATTTGTGGGTACCATTTTAATGCAAACAAAGTTGTTATAAATGAAATAAATGAGTAAATAAATAGCGAATAATACATGGGCGCGCGTAGATATGGAATTTCCCTTCGAGAGTTTAACTCGATAGCTCACGATATTGGTGTTTGAGGACAATCTCGAAGGATCTTTTTACAATAGGGTCAAATGTGAGACATGTTTAACTCTCAATGATTTCTACAGCGAAACCATGACGTTCGATCAACATGCAAATTCCTAGCTGTGTTAAAAGGGACGACTAATGCACGAGTAATGCAAAGCCACAAAATCACTTCAGGGCGAGTAAACAAATTAAAAAATCTTAATGATTTGCGGGCGAACTGGTACTGGTGATTAGGCGCGAATTTGCTGTGGGGCGAATTCACCAGTTACCGATATGGAACGCAAATCTCTCGCTGTTGAACTCAAGATTCACTTAAATTTAGAGTTTTAATGTTTTGTATAATTTCTTAGGGGAATTTTGTGAGGTCCGCATGGAGATACCCTATCGAGATAAGTACTTTGGTGCTTCAAGTATAGGCGTCTGTGGTCCGTGTAAATGTGAAGTGGGGAATATATGAGTCCAGTTTGTAACAAGTCTACAGGAGAGTGCTACTGTAATGTAAGTACCACATAGAAGAAGCTTTTCAGATGAGCTTTATTTAAACCGTGGAAAGTTTCGAGAGTCTAAACCAGAGAAAAAAACCAGAGCAGTTTCTGTTTTTCTTTAAGAAGTCAGGAGAACGAGGGAAAAATCAATTGGGGAAAAAGCGATAATGCAGAAAACAAATGAACAAATGAAGAAAAGACTCCTTAATCTACCATCATGGACTTAGGCGGGAAAGGAGAATTGTTTGCAGTCTGGGGGGATATTAAGTTTTTTTTATGTGTGCTTTTACATTTCGTCGAAAAGAACAGGTTTTTCTACCGATTTATTTGCGATTTGCATCATTCTTTATTTGATTGGTATAGGAAACAGGGCTGAAAAGTATATTGTAGTAGGCGATGTGTCTGAAAGAAAGCCACTGAATGGCTCTCATGTGGTCTTGCAATTTTCGTCACCTGTAAACCGCGGCTACTGTGTTAGAATTCAGTTCTGATGCTAATGTGTCTTTCATTCACTTGTTACGCAATTGGAAATCGGTGCTTTTTTTAAAGTATTTTTCTCATTTTGTTTTTGTCCAGGCAAAGCACTATTGAAAGATTGTAAACTACACATTCTCGGGGTGCCCCTGTGTTTATTGATGGCTGTCTTAGATGTGACTGTGAAGAGATTGGTAGTGCTGGTGATCAGTGTGCTACAGAGAAAGGCCAGTGCCCTTGTCTTAGAGGCCGAAGGGGAGGGAAGAATGTGGTCGGAAGGCGTTGTAATCAGTGCGAAGACAAACAGGGTCAGATTGTGAGTGGTAGAGGCTGTGTGAGTAAGTGGGATTTAACTTAAATTGAACGCGTTGCAAACGCAGTGAAAATGCGTATTTAATGCGTTTGAAATGGGTTTCCTTATACGTGTAAGGTGTCAACAGTGCGGATGAAACACGCCTCAACCCGTTCAAAACGCATCTTTATTGCAAGTGAAATGCGTTTGCATGGGTTTAAAACAGGCGCTTTGACAAACAAAAAAAGTTGCTGAGAAACAGTCTTTTTCAGTTTGGTCAAATAGAGAAGAATCCCGATTTTTCTAATTTCCCAAGGAATAGGAAATTTGTTGAATTATTGGAAGGTCAGATGTCTGGTAACATTTCTTTCATAAAAAAGGATGGTCAATTTTGATTCATCTCTTTGAGAGTTTCCAGAAACAGTTTCCTCGAGAAATCGTGAGTCTTCTGTTCACATAATTAACAAGGAATTCTAAAGTGTAAAACATTTCACAGGGGAATTCTCTATTATGCTTCTCAAGTTCAAAGAGGTGAAAACTTGATTACGGAGGCACTTCAGTGTTTGACGTTGAAGATAGGTGAAAGAAAGGCAGAAAGGAAAAACATGATTTGCTTTGAAGGGAAAAGAAACTGACTCTAACGACTCTTAGTTATCTCAGCCGGATAGGACACCTTGAATGCAGAAGAACGAGTTCGTGTCTAAGGTAGGGACTCCTGCATCGTCAACGAGCTGTCGTCTTTAGGTTAGAATCTCATTGTCTCGGAAGTTCTTGGAGTTAAAATGTATCTTGAGGGATTGTTTTCTTTGTAAACCGTTGACAACACAACACAAACCTGCAACAATGGCTCGAAAAGCAAGTAACATCGAACAACAAGAGACGCTTACACTTACGAGTGTTAACGACATCAGTGACGTTTTTATAAGACTCAGGAGCCTGTTAAAAAGCTGAACAAAAATGCACACAATTAACACACATTTTCTTTTTTTAAGATTTCAACAGCTTTTGATGCAGTGCCATGGAAGCTACAGCATGAAAATGAATTTTAAAAAAAGGCGGCCATTTACTGATTCGTTACCTCTTCCATAACCAGTTTTGGGGAAGCCACTCTTATTGAGATTCCTTTGGATTTAAGACCATTGAGAACTTCTTGATAGTCAATATTTCGGCTGAAAGAGAATGGAAAGGACAATTAAAACTGCATGAATGGAACTATGTTTATGACTAGGTCAAGTTGGACCAGCTGATGACTTTATTCTTAGTACTACTAACACACACCGTGACTTTGATTTTGATAATGCCCTTCCCTGAAGAAAAATGGATAGATAGATAATATATATATATATATATATATATATATATATATAAATATCCATTTCAAAATACTTTCTGGGAAAATGGGAAAGAAAAAATCATAACAAACAAACATATTTGCTTACACGTTTCAAACCTTATCCAACCCGAGGTTTGAAACCAGGAAATGCTGTGGTCATTTTGCATTTTTTATGTCATCATGCTTTCAAATCAAGAAACAATATTGCGTATAATATATGAATTTACCGCTCCGTGACACGTGGTACCAAACGTCTGGTTCATTCCCTTTTCCGTTCCTGTCAAAACGTAACTGAAAACCAAACAAAACATGGAACTATTTGGGTCTCCATGTCTGCTCAAGATAACCAACAGTTTCGTCCCTCGTGAAAAAGTGTTTTCGAGATCGATAGTAACAATTGATAAACACAAGAACTGAGAGATAATTATTATGAGGTTTGAAATGTAACGAGTGAGACTAAGAAAAGATCTTTCCTACAAGCTCAAGAGAAATATCAAGCAGCTTTCCTAAAAGATCTTCAATTGCTCACATGCCTCACTCCTTGCAAGTCAGAGATCCCATGAGTGACCAAGACTGAATTTCTACTTACAATATCAATACAATATCAACCAGAAAAGAATAAAGAAAAATATAAATTTGCGGATAATAAGTTGATCCAATACATAATTCTCTGAACTAACATCATAACAATTGTATGGTTGACAGTATGGAGAATTACAAATTTGATCTGGGAGTTAAAGGGTTAGGACGTAAGTGCCCTTTTTTCTACCTGTCCAAGATGATCAACTCCCATCTTCTTTGCAGCATAATTGTCGTAAATTTCATCCACAACCTGGATTTCCGCATAGTGATTCCCCGCTCCAAGAGTGCCAAGCTAATCAGTGGAGAAGATAAGCCATAACAGTTATCCTTCGTCAGCTTTAGGGTTTCTAATGCTGACAAAGGGTTAACGTTCGAAACGTCAGCTTTAGGAACTCTTAACGGTGGCTAATTTACACATCAATTCAGTTCATAAATCATCTTATCCTGCTATACCCCCTAACGATACAGCACCGCAAATTCCCTAAAAACTTACCATTTTACTTAACTCAAGACCTACTTAGAGCTTGAAGTAATCTGTACGTTTGAGAACAATTTTGGTCGAAAGGCGAAAGTGATCTGGACGCCACTGGCTACTAACACTGTACAGTCATGGATGGAAACTCGTGCCACTTTCTCGCAAGATCAGACCGGAGCGTGGAATTGCGCCTAATACAGGCGCCAATGCGACTAAATTTTTCACTTTGGCGACCAAATCCTGAAAGTTAGTCGCCAAATTGGCGACTAGAACGTTTCATCATAACCTGACCAGTGAATTAAAAAGATTTGCAAAGATAAATCCGCGGCAAACTTCCTCGTTAAGTTTGTTTCCAAAACGTAGCACATGCATCTCGATCGATAACTAGACGCCATCTTGGATTTAGATGAGCCTGAACGGTGTATATCATCCATCCTAGTGTCCACTTTGTAGCACGTTAAAGATCTTTTCCCTAACTTAATTTTGGAGAGTCTATCTAGAACGCTGACAGCGTAAAGAAAGATTTTGTTTGTCTTTGAAAATGGCGACCAACTTTTTTTCAATTGGCTACCACTTTGAAGAATTTAGGAGCCAAGTGGCTATCAGAAAAAAAAGTTAATTTCACGCCCTACAGACGCAACTTGTTCTAAAATCAGTCGCGACATGGTACTATAAGTAGCCTCCCTCCCTCCCTCCCTCCCCCTCCCAAGCTCTGTAGAGTTTGCTCAATTTCGTAATGAGATCCCACTGGTTCCTTGCCATATTTGACTTTGTTCTACTTGCTCGTTGTAATAGCGTTCCCTTTGATTACAGAGGACTTTCGATAAAAGAGCGCCTTCACAACAGGCTGCAAAGAATCAGTCATCAATTGCGCTACCCTCGTCGCGCAGTCAACGCTCGTATCAAACGCTCCTGCTTATTTTATTCAGTAAGAGCCACAAATGAAACTTCTGTGCTTCTGTATTTACCTGCGGCAAGCCTCGTTTCTTTGCTCTTGCACTAACTTTTCCAGGGTCAGCCTGCAGCATTCGTCCGTACTCTTCACAATGCTCCTTATCCTCAGCCCAAGCATAACCTGTAATGAGAAGACAAAATTACATATAACTAAGAAACCTTCAGATGAACACCAGTGACACCTTAAGAATGGCTGCCTGTTAGGATCGAGAATCGTCCGTCAACGACCATTTTGGTGAATTGCTCATATTTTGCCCAACGATACCCTTTGGTAAACTATTTTCAAAAATCAAGTTTAAAAGTTCCGACGATTATTAAATTTTTAGAAATTGGCGAAAATTTGAAAACGCGGTTTAAGTGCGGTTTTCCGCCTATCAAATTGTCCAAAATTCACGGCAAAAACCAAGCTCCGTTGAAGGCTTAAAATGAATTCAATTAACACCAAACTTCACACGATATAAGAAAAAGCCTTCCCATCCATTTTCACTATGTTAATTTTTCTGTACACATTGATACTGAGAATTTTTAAGTCTTCTTAGCAACACCCTCAAAGAGCGCTTAATATGAGAGCAAAAAATAGGTTAAATTTAACGCGATAAAAGTGTACCTGGTACCTCATTTTTCAATTTTTTAACTTGATATTCGTAATATAATGATACTATTTATTTCCTGAGTAAACTTTGATGCTTTGAATCGGACCGCTTCCCTTCGAAAATACCCCAAATGTTTGTGTCCAGAGCGAGCAAAATGATGTGTGTTGTGTAAACAAACGCTAATCTTATCATTCCTTCCCTGGTGGAAAAAGGTTTTAAAATAAACTTTAATTCTGGAAATGTTTGATTTGTATTCCACAACATATTGAGTTATAGTGAAGTCGTACATTCAGAGTTGTGTGAGAGCTGAGAGAAAATAAAATCGCCGTCGAAAATGTTCTTACAGTCATTTCATCGATCACCATTACAAGTATTACGATTACGAAAATTGTGACAATTGATCAGTCTGTTGAATGACTCTTAAACATTTCAGCTGCAAGGGCTTTGTTTTAGTTTGTTTTAGATATATATGTATATATAAATCAAGAATTCCAGCGAATACAGAAGGAGAACAGCATTCTTTACAAGCAGTTCAGTGTATTAACGCGAATTGTTCCTATTTATCATAATTAACCGACATCCGGTCCCAACAAACACTGGCCGCACCACATGAGACCCTAAATGGGCTGTCATCATGTAATATACCAAAGACTGAAAACAAAAACTTTACTCAAGGTCTGATAACTACACGATAACACTATTATACTTCAATCTCAGATGTATTTTCATTGAGCTTCCAACATCTCGCACCATCTTGACCAAGATGCTGTAATTCAAACACAATTTTCTCTCGTGGTAAAGCTTGTCACGTCATCACTGCCCACGAAGCTCTTGCGCAAATGGTTGAAATTTCGTAACAGATCTAAGGAAAGTTATTTCACGGACGAGTCTTGAGCTTTCATACGTGCTCTCATCAGAAGTTATTATTTCTTGTCATTTTATGGCTCTCTGTAGCTATATAACGCTAGTTGGTAAGGTGACCCCTTGCGGACGATCTCCTGATTATCCTGGTCAGGTGGAATGCATTACACTCGAGGATTGCACGAAAGATGTACCTGGACATCTATCGACTCTTGGACTGAGTGCAGATGAAGGTTCTAGAACTGAAATGAAGCTGCTATTAGCCAGAGCCGGTAAATATTGATTTTGTGTGTTTTCAGGTAACTTTATTGTGCTTATGAATGAGTGCTGCAACAGATTTAATTGGTGTTATATTTTTACAGGTGTTTTCTCATTTTAGCAAAAACATCTTACCCTGACTATTTGCCCACGCCATAGGGCAGACTTTGGCATACGTTGGAGGACTAGGAAAACCCTTTGTGCAATTCCCAAGGATCTAGCGACACATAAGTCCTCAAGTGCCAAAGGAAGCAACCGTGTGGATAGCCGAAAATCGATGTATATTTTTTGCAACACCAACACCTTAGTTCCAGTTGGGTCGCGTAAGTTGAATTGCTTCTGTTGATAAATGTTCTCATGAAATTGCTTTTTCTCACGTTTATTTGTAATACCTTACACAAAAACAAAGCACTATAAGTTTCAACTTTCTCAAGCTAGCAAATTTTATATTTGTGAGGAAACTTTGCAATTTATATTGCCAACGTTTTTTTCTCGTCTGAGTAGCTGATAATCCATTGATTGATGACAGATTGATTACTTTATACCTAGAAATAGTAATTGATATGAGTTATTTACTTTGCTTTTTTTTAATAAAAACAATTTGTAGGCGATGCGACGAGTTTATCTGCAGGCAAGTTGCAGATGAACAGACGCCGGCGGAGGGCGCTGGAGCAAGTATTGTGTCTCCCCCTAAAGAGCCTCGAGTGGTGCAGATACCTGAACAACAGACAATGGTAAGCTTCAAATATGAATTGATGATCTCAATCTTGTTTTTTAAAAGGAAAAGAGTCATTTTTAGTAGAGTATAGAAATTGGAAAAAAAATCGAGGAAGAAAAAACACGTGACAAACACAAACACGGCGTGACAAACACAGTTGTTAATCTGGGACAAGGCTCCTTCGTTGACCAGTAAAACTCACTGCTTTTCGGTCACTTTTTTTATTTGAGGGGTGGGGAAGGGGAGGGGTGCTATGCCGCACTTTGGTAGGCTAATTCCTGTCCCACATTTGTTTGTTTTCTGGATGTCCCGCAACAGTACCTGGTGCTGCTGAGATTTTTTATTACCCGAAACTGATTCCCTACAAACATATACAAAGAAATCGGTTTTAGAGATTTGATGCTTATAGAGCAAACCTTTTCGTAGGTTCATGAGATGGAAACAGACTGTCCAGGAGAGGAATCAAGTGCTGGCAGTGAGTCATCTTCTGATGGTCTAGAGACGGACTTGATGTTTCTGGAAATATCATCCCAGGGGTTGAAGGATGACGAGACGTTTCTCAGTCCCGATACTGCAAGCCTCGTCTCCTCAACGAGTGAAGAGAGCATCACCTCAAAGCCAAATTCCCGTGAAAAGTTGAACAAGTATCTGGTGTCCAAAAACATTGAACCTGTCTCTCAACCTTGGGTTGAGTGGGAAAAGGCCAGTGACAGCACTAAGCTTCGGTATACTAGACGAACCGCATATTTTTTCTTCTGTGCTCCACGACCTAACACCCAGTTGTGCAGGTTCTCTTTGGCAAGCAGTCGTCTCTGGGGGTGGGGTGAGTATTTTAAACCCCTCTTACACGGTATTCTGTCGTGGGCTGCCTTTGAGGGCTACGCGTTGATGCAAGATAATTATTTCTTAGCTGTGTGGCTGTCATATTTATATTTCTCTTATATCTTTTGAAGGTCCTGGACAAGGGATTCTGCAGCCATCATTTTCTGCAGGAGATTTCCGTTCCTATAAAAGTACCCCCCACAAATCGTCAGGGGAAGAAAATGTGGCTGAAGAGACAGCTTCCATAGAACGTGGCCAGGCAGCAGGGGTGTATACATGTCCTCAAGACGGCTGCACTCGTATTTTTCAAAGGCTTTCAGCCTTAGAAAAGCACTTGTCACTTGAAAAATGTACCAGGTTACCAGAAAAAAACTCTTTAATGGACTTGGCAAAAATTGGCTACAAATCGTATTTGGAGGAAGGTGTGGGAAAGCTGCCATCGCTTCAAGCCCCTGTACGACGGGAAGATTCTCGTGTTTCTCTGAAATAAGGATGGGCTCTTAGAGTAGTAAGGAAGGCTTACAGGTTCAGTGAAAAGCAAAAGTCGTACCTTTTATCTAAATTTCGAATAGGGCAGACGACAGGCCACAAGCTTGACGCAAAGGTGGATGCTCGAGAAATGCGGCGTGCCCGGGGCACCGATGGTGCACGACTATTCCAGTCATCGGAATTCCTCACAACCACCCAGATCACCTCCTTCTTCTCAAGACAGAGTGCCTTAGTACGCCAGAGAGATCCTGATGAGGCTGATATCCGAGCAGCTCAAGAGGAGAGTAATTTTAGCGAAGCAAAGGAGACTGTCGCGTCAATACAACTTGACCATCCCCTGATCTACGATCAGTACGATCTTTGTGAAATGGCGCTAAATGACTCTTTGAAGATCTTGAAGCTACCCATGCTGCAGCACATGTGTGAAGACCTTGGCCTCGATATACCATCAAAGCCCATGCGTAAAAAGGCCCCGTACTTGGCTCTACTGAAAGAGATTGTCAGCAAATGTACTTGCCAAAAGTCATCGTGATGCTGACTTTCTCTTTAGTTTAGCAGAATAGAAAAGTGAGGAACAAACGAATTAACGGTGACTCGTTCCTAATCGTCAGTTACTAGTTATCTCATTTCTAAAGCTCGCAGAGTAATTAGAATTTCTTTCGTTTTGTTCTGTTTTTCTTTTAATCATGCCAATATTGACCCTCACTTTCCTTTTCTGGTCTTCACATCGGTAATGAAGTTTACTCATCTGGTAGCCGACACATGCAAACTGACAGACGTGAGAGTATTCAAACTACATTTCTTTCCGCTCATTTTGAAATGCGGGATTTCTTTCAATAATTTAACGACATAATTATTTCATTTGCGGTTTCTACGCGGGTATGTTTCAGCACCCCCGACACGTTTCCAATGGCGTTACGTTGCGTGACATTGATAATCACTAGGATAACAAGAACTGTCGCCTTGCATTTAATTACTTTGAAGGTCGAAAGTCGCCTTTCCATGTATTTAAACCTAAAGAAAATGAGTTCTCAAAGTAAAAGATAAAAAAATGTCTAATTTATCAGCATGGAATCAGGTACTAATCTACTAAGTAGCTTCTCTCGAATGTATCTTTTGCATTACTTGAATGTGAGTTGGTGCTAATGTAATATGTACTTCACTTGCAGATTTTTAGCCAAAAAATATTTTGTAGAACCTTTTCAAATATCTTAGGGAATACTTTACTTGTCACTTTACATTTTCCGAGCTACAAACCGACACAGCAGAGGCCGGATTTAATTTGGAGATTTAACAATGATTATGATTAAATTACCTTGTTGTTTGTTTACACACTTTGCATCATTTTGCTCGCTCAAGTCACAAACACTTCTGCCATTTTCGAAGGGAAGCAATGAGATTCCGAGCATCACACTTTCCACAGTGAATGGAAAATAGCAATATTTCACGAATATGTTGTTGAAAATCTAAAATATGTGGTACCAGGTACATTTTTTTCGCGTGAAATATCACCCGTTTCTCGCTGCCATTTTACGCGGTCTGTGAGGATGTTCTTTCAAGGGCTTAAGTGATCCCAAAATCGATGTGCCCAAAAAAAATCACTCACTAGAATTGAATGAGAATAGCTGTCCTAATATCGTGTGAAGTTTGGTGTTGATTGATTCCATTTTCATCCTTAAACGGGGCTTGGTTTTTGCAGTTAATTTTTGACTGTGTGCCATGCGGAGCCTGAGCTCCGGAAGCCTGAAAACCGCGTTTTCAGATTTTCGCAAATTTATGAAAATTTAATAATCGCTGAAACTTAAAAACATGATTTTTGAAAATAGTTTATCAAAGGGCATCTTTGAGCAAAATATGAGCAATTCACCAAAATGGTCGTTGACGGACAATTCTCGATCCTGACAGGCAGCCATTCTTAAATATGACCGTCACGATTTTCAACTTCCAATTTTGTTCACCTTAATACCAGGTAACGTAATTTTAAATTCTTTTAAAATACTTCTTTGAGATGGCACATGTACGATGTATATCTAAATTTCCCAGTGACCCTTTCTCTGTTGTCCACTTCTCACTTGCCTCTTTCCGATAAAAACTACCCATTGAACACCCTTATTTGGAATTTCCTAATTTACCATCACCCAAATCAACTCGAAAATGAATTAAAAACATCCTCACACCTTCTATTAACTGTATGGCTTTCATAAGACACCCCCTTAAAAATACAACCTAAAAGAAAATTTAAGAAAATGGCAAACCTTCTCTTAAGGACCAATCCATCCCCATTGAGAGAGCTTCCTCGAGATCTCTGTTGGAGAAAATGATAAGAAATATTAAAATGACTACAGAAAAAAAGTAATGGACCAATACAGTATTAACATTTTAACTCCCATGAGTGACCAAGACAGAATTTCTCCTTACAATCTCAATTTACTATCAAGCAGACAAGTAATAAGGATAAAGAAAAATATCAAGTTGGGAATCACTGGTATCAGTTGATCCAATATCAAATTCTCCAAACTATCATCATAGGGATAGTATGACAGAAAGTAAGGAAAATTACCAATGAAATCTTGGGAGTGAAAGGGTTAAGCTTGTAACTGAAGTCAGAATAAACAGCTTTGACTGACAAGTTGTACAAGAGATGAAAAACTCAGCTTACTTTGCACCCATGGGAATAACACCTTTAGAGCCAACACCAACAGGAATATGATCAAAAAGTGACTGAAATGAGAAGAAAAAAAAAAAGAAACAAATATTATGGAAATTAGGAATGTTAGCATAACTAACAAGAAACATGAAAACAAACAAACAAACAAACAACAAACAAAAAACCATAACAAACCAAAACAAACTGAAACAAAAAATATAACAGTTCTCTTCATGTTTTGCTGGTTTGCAAATGTTTCAGATAACTGAAGTCCTCTGTGCTCATTACATGAAAGATACATTGTGTAAGTACATGTACATGTAGAAATGCACCCAGCCTGAGGCAAGCTAAAGCAGGCCAAATTATGGCAGGTGAGTGCTCAGTATCCTCTAGGTGAAAATTATATCTTAGATACTTGTAGCAGAGGAGGAGTGGGGAGAGAAAGAAATTTGTACCAAGGGGGTAAATGGCAGTCAAAAGGAAGAAGAGGAAATTTAACCATGATGTACTTTACCCTTTACCTGTGCTAATTGTTCTTTAACAGGTTTGACATCCTTCTCATCAAGGTTTGTCCTCAGTAGTCGCACTCCACAGTTGATATCAAAACCAACACCACCTAACACAGATGATCTTTTGTATGAGTACTTCTCATGATTATAAACAATAAGAACTTCTTTAAAATCAGATTTAGATGGGAGACTTCTTTTAAAGTAATCATACAATGAAAAAATACATTTCAAGAACAACAAGTTGTCAAAAATTTTGTGATCAGTGCCACAAGGACTTGAACAATTTTTAAATAATATGCATGTTTTATGGCCAATTGAAAGCCATGCAAAGAAATGGCTTGTGTTTGTCATCACCATCTTGCATAACAAGTAAATATAAAATGACCAATTCAGAACAAACTCAAAGAATAGCATATAAGGTATTTCATTGCTACTTTGGTCTTGCTACACTAGCTTGTAATTTTGATCAATCATTAATAAATCTGTTCACCAATTCATTTATGAAGTAGACTTTTTTTTAACTTTACCAGGAGAAACAACTGCTTCCGGAAGAGACATGTCAAAGGCTGCCATATTCCCTACAAAAAGAGAAAAAAGAAATAAAAGAAATAGAGTCCTGCTCACAGGTGAGTTTCCAAATTACTTCTTTTTTGTGAGAGACAAGCAGTCCCCTTCACTTTTGGCACCTTGTCTCATAAGAGTCACATAAATGTTATGACTTAGAATTCTGTTAATAAAAAGAAAGATTACTCCATCTCAAGGAATTGTAATTATAATTTTTAAATCAGTTTTTAACTACTTTGTCAGAGAATTGCAAAATCCCTTCCAATCAAGGGTAATTACCGTAGCAAATAAGAACAAAGATGAGACTATGAACTATGAACATGCAACCAACTTTAAGAATGAGAGAGCAAGAATGACTTAATTTTGATTGCTTTCAGTATTGCCTCTGAATGGTCGAAGCATACTGTTACTTTTCTAGAACAACCACTGAGCAATTAGCCTATATTAAAAAATGAAATCCAATTTAAACCTGAGTTTTATTTTACAATCAATTGGACATTACATTTTATATATTACAGATGTGTGAGTTGTAACTTACCAATAGCAAACCCATAGCCAGAATGAACATCTGGTAGTCCAACTGATCTCTGAGGGCCAAGTAAAAAATTTGAGTAAACATTTTAGAATAGAAATGGAGATGCATAGCCTTTTTTTATTACTGTTGTTTGGTGGTATTGCTTTGGAATGTTGTCAAAATTACAGATTTTTCCATTAAAAAAAAAAGATGATAAAAAAAGCTCTGCCTGGGGGTATATTGTCATTCATATAGTCCTATTGACGAGATGACAAGTTCTTTCAGAGATGATAAATCCATCTAAAGATGAATGATATTGTTTCTGAAAGTACTTTTTTCAGGACTTCTTTCGCCTGGAAAAAATATGTGCATTTTCCCTGAGAAGGATATTAGGATACTAGTATTCGACTCATATAATTTCAGAATTTTCTAAAAGTATTGAGAAGGAAATAAAATTTTACCACAGAGAAAGTTCAACAAACCAAAATTCTGAAATAATGGGATAACTGGATGTGACTGGATAACTGGATGCTCTATTTGGCACCACTTTGAGTGAAATCTTTATGTGAAAATACTATGGAAACAAAAACTGTATAACAAGAAACTCTTCAGTCATCTCCACTTTATACTTTCTCTGCTTCCCAAGAGTACAGGGTCAGTTTGTTAAAAGCTGAGTTAAGACAACTAACAGTCAGTGTGAAATCTGATTTCATATCTGAAAGTTTTCAAATAAAATTCAGTATGTACAATTCTTTTAGTCTGCAATTTGACGATTGGATGCTCTAAAGAAATTATAGCAAATTATTCTAAAAAGGCTTTTAAACAAAGGATTGAACACACCCTGATTAAAATTAATTTTAACTCTGGGTTAGCACTTATCATCCTTCCAACCACTGGGTCCAGGGTTGAACAAGTTTCAATTACACTAAGTTATAATTTCAACAAGAAAAAGTTATGATCATTCTTACACCAACAATTCCAGGCAAAGCTGCAACATTTGCAATCTGCTTTACACCAGGAAGGAAACCACCAATACCTGGAGAGCAATTTAATTTAACTGTATAAAAGGAATAAGACAAATGCAGCAAATACAACAGTATTATATTCCAAATGTTCAGAGTACTGTACCTTGAGTTCCAGCCCAGTTCTTCAGCTCATCAAACATTAGCTTTTCCAGCAACTCATTTATATAGAAGATACCTTCAACCTTTAAAGAAAAAGAAAAAGAAAAGAATAGTGTGAACTTAGGAGTCGAATAGCTGCAATGCACAGCTCAAGTCTTGTATCTGAAAGAGTGTGTAAAAATTTGTCCATGGTACTAATTGACTAGAACATTCTTGCAACAATTTATAGAAAAACGCCACAGTCTGCAACTTGGGGAAATGGAGATGGATAATGGATACAATTTGGTCAACCCTGTATTAAGTCGTCACCCACGGGAATAAGGCGTTCAATACAGTGCAATTGCTTAAATACGGTGCCACCTAAGACAGGTTTGACTGTAGTTCGTGAATTGACTGATTGAAACAAAAAAAAAAAAGAGGAAACAGTCCTGACATAAGAGACGTGGAGGGGGAGCAGGGGGCTAGGATTTGATCATAACGTGGGCTGAAAAGGTGTGTAAGGGGGGGGGGGGGGTTGAACAAAATCTAGTTGAGCAGGTAATTTAGTGTTAACAACTGGCTTGAAAACGTAAATTAGCCACCGTAAAGGGTAAAAAAGCTGACGTTTCGAGCGTTAGCCCTTTGTCAGAGCGATTCTGACGAAGGGCTAACGCTCGACACGTCAGCTTTTTTACCCTTTACGGTGGCTAATTTACGTTTTCAACCCAGTTGTTAACACTAAATTACCTGCTATACTCTCCCACCGACGCAGCACCACAGTTTCTTTAGAAACTTACCCCTTTATTCATTTGTCATTTATTTGCTGCGACCACTAACTCTTGCCTTAGAATTTTTCTATCTACAGATCTCACAGCTACGGACCATGCCAAGCTTGAAGAAACTTACCAAGGAGCTACGCCGGGAAATCGTAAGTTATCTTTTTCCTTTCCCCCCAATTAGTAAAGATCTAGCATTCCGTTTAGCCGTTCTCATTTTCGCCAAAACTAGGTTTTGTAGTCACATCCATTTCATCGGACGTTGCCTTCATTCCAAAGTTATTCCTAAGGGTTTTCGCTCCAATTTTCACACATCTTCTTTTTCTCATTCGAATCAATATCGTCACCAAATTCAGTGCGCCCAAAATTCTTTTTCACGTAATATTATGAGAATCACAATCAGAGCTATGTGCCAAAAACGTAACAAACTCACCGAACAAATTCTACATTGCCGCTCTGAACTTTCCAAAATCTGTCAGCTGTTTTAGTACAATCCATTCGTGCCAAAATTCAAGATGCCAATTCTAAATTTTTTAAACATTTGCACCAAATTAAGGCCCAGAAACTCGACCAACTTATCGGCCCTCAAGTTACTAACGACTCATCGCCTGAAAACCTCAAAACTGTAGTTACCATTCCAGAAAATTTACTACTTTCCGATTCAGAAAAATCAGTTCTCAGGAAGGGCTTAAATTTTGTTCCCATATCACAAAAAACCGATGAATTTTCAGTTAAGCAAGACGTTGAAAAATTCCTTCGCCGCGTTCAGTTGAAAGCCTTTTTTCATGACAAAGAGGATGATTCTAACACCTCGAACAAAGATACTTTCGAAACACTCCAGTAACACCGTAAATCGTAACACCAAATTTTCCAATCTTTCTTCGAAAGAGTGGTCGGCACTAAGAAGTCTAAAAAAACGCAAAGACATTGTCATTAAGGCGGCCGACAAAGGCGGTGCAGTTGTTGTTTGGCGGGCCGACCTCTATCAAAAAGAAGCTTTGCGGCAACTTTCTGACACCTCCTTTTATGCTAAAGTCGACAAAGATCTCACTTTAATTAACCAAAACATTGTCAAAAATACCATTAACGATCTTATAGCTAAACAAGAATTGCCGGCCACTGCTAAAAATCTTATCATTACTACTCCTAGAACTTCTTGTATTTACTTTTTACCTAAAATCCACAAACCTAACAACCCAGGTCGACCCATCGTTTCTGCCTGCAGTTGTCCCACTGAACTTATTTCCAGCTATTTAGACAAAATTATGGCACCTATCGTCAAAACTCTACCGTCTTACATTAAGGACAGCCAACACGCACTTGAAATTTTGCGTGACTTTAGTTTCCTCGACCAAAACAAACTTATGTTCACCATGGATATAACATCTCTTTACACTGTCATTCCCAATGACGAAGGTCTCCGGGCCCTCAAACATTTTTTCGATCAACGCACTGTTAAGGAACCTAGCTCTGAAACACTACTCCGTCTGGCCGAACTAGTACTCACACTCAATTGCTTTTCATTCGGTGGTAACTACTACAAACAAACTAATGGCGTGGCCATGGGTACTAAAATGGGACCCAGCTACGCCAATCTTTTTGTAGGTTTTTTTATCGAACATCAATTTTTTAGCCAATACCACGGCCCAAAACCTCAACTCTACGGCCGCTACATTGACGATTGCATCGGCGCTACCTCCTCTACCAAAGAGGAGCTCACTCAATTTATAACCGCCGTCAATTCCTTTCATCCGGCTCTTAAATATACCTGGGAAATTTCCGACACTTCTTTGGCTTTTCTAGACATCAAAATTTCAATTGAAGGCAACGGCTTATGTACTAGTGTTTACTACAAACCTACAGATTCACATAGTTACTTGTTGTATTCATCCTCACATCCATCACACGTCAAGAACTCCATACCTTTTTCACAGTTTCTCAGACTTCGTCGTTTATGTAGTGACGACTCTGATTTTTCCGAAAAATCAGAGACAATGTGCCAGTTTTTCGATAAACGCGGCTATCCTGTTTCTGTCGTTCAAGCGGGCTACCACCGTGCCCAACAAATCGATCGTCAGGCAGCACTACAAACGGCCGAGAAGGAGAACACTGACCGCATTCCATTTACTCTTACATTTCACCCTCACAACCACGCAGTTAAATCTATCATTCTTAAAAATTTTAAATTACTCCAAAACGATTCAGAGACTGGCACTATCTTTTCGCAACCCCCACTTATTTCATTCAAACGTGACAAAAACATAGGCAACTTTTTAGTCAGGAGTTCATTTCAAACCTATGACCAATCTGGAACTTTTAAATGCGCTCGCTCACGATGCAAAACTTGTCCTTTCATTCATAACGTAGAGAAAATATCGGGACCCAAAAGATCCATTAAGATCATTGATCACTTTACGTGTACCTCCGCCAATGTTATTTACTGCATAACTTGCACTTATTGCAATAAGTTATACATCGGCGAGACAGGAAGACGACTGGGTGACCGATTCCGAGAACACCTTCGCGATGTGGAAAGAAAGGACAAGGACGCATCCAAGCCAGTCGCTAGACACTTTAATCTTCCTTATCATTCTAAACAGCATATGGCAGTTTGCGGCCTTTCCTTACATCTAGGCAGTTCGGAAAGCCGTAAAACACGAGAACAAAAATTTATATTCCAAATCGGCACCCTTAATCCCCACGGAATCAACGAGCGCTTTTCATTCACCTAATTTATTCCTGTTTTCTCGTCACCATATTCTCACCAATGGCGTAGCTCCACTTTCTACATATAAATCCACACACAACCCACAATTCCTCTAATCGCTCTGACGAAGGGCTAACGCTCGAAACAATAATTTATTACAATCGCTCTGACGAAGGGCTAACGCTCGAAACGTCAGCTTTTTTACCCTTTACGGTGACTAATTTACGTTTTCAACCCAGTTGTTAACACTAAATTACCTGCTATACTCTCCCACCGACGCAGCACCACAGTTTCTTTAGAAACTTACCCCTTTAAAAATCTAGTTGAACCAATTTTCGTCGTGACAAAACCTATCTCAAAGAAGGAAATTACTTTGACGGATATGGCAGGTGTAAGGGGATTTATTTTAGATGAACATGGCCTAATATGAACATTCTCACGTATTACATCGTAGGACGTGTATTTTGATGCGCACGCTACTCAGCTGGAGTTGGGCCTCCGATCCGATGTTTGGCTCGCGTTCACTTACCTTCATGTTTGGGACAAAGTCTTTCTTAATAAGGAACGAGTTTTTGTTCAAGCGCTCAATGAAAGAGCACTCCTCTTTAAATGTACGGTGTTCTTTCGCCATGTTAGTCCTTTCATTCCCGTTTCACAACGGTTTCAGCTGATTCAGCGAAGAGAGAAAAATCTGTCGCGGTAAATCAGCGCATATCATATCTCTGGCAAGTAATCCATAATGGCGGACGACGTGAGAGTGTTTTTATTAACTCTCTAGGGATAAACCAGAATTGTTGCTGTTATTCAAAAGAGCGTTTACATTCAGTTTCTCAGTTAAAGCTCTTTGCTCATTGCTCTATAATGGCAGAGAAGAATTCGAAAGGGAAGAAGCGGAAATGGGAACCAGTAGTATTGGACGATCCTTCGTTCTTTGCGGGCGAAATGGATGGATTTGTGTCCTTTGAAGTCATGAAAGATTATGATCTAAAAGAACTAACAGGAATTGGTACAAGTGGACCAGCTCGGAAGAAGAAAATAAAAGAGCGGCCGCCGCAGAAGGTGAATTACTTAAAGTGCTTTAAAACCTACCGCGTTGTTAAATTCAGAAAATAAGATTCAAGCACGTGGTGAAATTACTTTGTATTTGACTTAAGTTTGAGTATGTAAATGTAACTGAGAAATTGGAAAAAATATATTTGTATGTCAATTTTTTTGTTTATTTATTTTTTTATCATTACTCACCTTTAATTATTAAATGTAATAAATGGGAGAGTTTTCAGCAAATTTTATGGATGAAGTCTCCTGTGCATCATCCAATCTTAGAAAATACATGTATGTCATAAATGTATGTTTGTGCAGTCTATACTGACACAAAATCGAGGGTTCTCTATTACATTCAAATTGGGTTGAATCATTTATGTATCGACCCACCAGAAGTTATATTAAAGTTAACATGGCCACCAGGAGGACAATCAGACAGGCTTTGATGCTACTCTGGTTTAAGGATTTAATGAATGTAACCAAAGAAGTTATAATTCATAGACCCAACATTTCAACACTCCTGTCTAGTGCCTTCATCAGGGGTGATCCAAATGCTGCAACAAGAGGTCCTTTTATACCATCACTAATTAGCTGCCTTTTTTTCTGATGAGGTGTAAATAGGCGTCAGGTCATAAACCTACCCACACAGAGAAATAATTCGCTTTCGATTCTCACCACCCTATTTGCCATAAAATGTCTGTAGCCAAAACATTACTCAGGAGGGCTGACTGTCTACCATCTTCACTCAATTCGAAGGCTGAGGAGAGGAAATATGTTTCAAATGTCCAAAAGGCAAATGGCCATACAAAGACTCCTCTCTGTAACTACCAAAAACCAGTTACAACTAGTAGCACTCCTGATGAAAGGGAACCAGCGACTGGTTTTGCTGTTATTCCTTACATTCAGGGTGTTATGGAACCCATTAAGAGAATTTTGAATAGCCACAACATTAAAGTTGCTCAAAAACCTTCTCAGACTTTGGGGTATATTTTTGCTAAACCTAAGGATCCTGTCACAAAAGAACAACAAACTGATGCCATTTATTCTATTCCTTGCAATGACTGTGACAACGAATACACTGGACAGACCAAACATCAGCTTGGTACACGTTTGAAAGAACATCAAAAAGCAGCTTTCTTTTGCAAAAAAGAAAATTCAGCTTTATTGGAGCACACATGCCTAACTAACCATACAATTGGGTGGGATAATTCTAAAATTATCACCACTAATCGGTGTTACCATCAGCGCCTTTGTTTGGAAGCCTGGCATATTAACTCCACCCGCGCTCTTTTAATGATGATGGCGGCTTACTTCCTGACACCTATTTACACCTTGTCAGAAAAAAAGGTAGCTAATTAGGGATGGTATAACAGGACCTTTTGTTGCAGCGTTTAGATCACCCCTGATGAAGGCACTAGATAGGAGTGTCAAAATGTTGGGTCTATTAATTGTAACTTCTGCAGTTACATTCATTAAATCTTTAACCAGAGTAGCATCAAACCATGTCCCACCAGAAGTTAATTGGCAGTTAAGTCATCTTGTGATACTGAAAATCTGAATGAACCATCCCATGTAAAGTGGAAATGTCCTACTAAAAGTCGAATTTCATGACACTTAATAAATAATCCTCAACCTGCTCCAAGGCAAGGTTGAAAATGTTGTTCAATCAACTCAATTCAACTCAAATGGAATTACTTGACTCCTGAGTTAGATTGGGTGTGTTTGACATCAGAAACAAAACAAACTAAAGATAACTGCTAGTTGTACCTTAAATGAAAAAAACAAACAAACAAACAAGCAAAAAGAAACAACAGTAACACTCTCCACA
The DNA here is from genome assembly GCF_036669915.1 of Pocillopora verrucosa. Taxonomy (NCBI): domain Eukaryota; kingdom Metazoa; phylum Cnidaria; class Anthozoa; order Scleractinia; family Pocilloporidae; genus Pocillopora; species Pocillopora verrucosa. The sequence continues at coordinate 9,780,130 of NC_089322.1, read as the reverse complement.
AGAACTACATGAAAATACATCAAGTCATCAAAATCATTTTGAGAGCAATTTGTCCTTAATTTTTCAAAGACAGCAGACTGCACTGGCCCAAGGGTTCATGCTCATGCATTTTTTCAGTCTTTACACATACATGTACAATTATTTGTATTTAAGGATACAGGCTTTTTTTTGGTTTTCTCTAAAATTTTGGCTCACAGAAAAAAAAAAATACGCAAAAAAGCTACACAGTATTCTCCTTTGATTTTATATCTTCAGGATAATCAGGAACAAACAGATACCACACCACTCACACAACTTGAAAAAAGCACAAAGAATTACCAACAGACAAAGGGAAAAAAGAAGAGGAAAAAGAAAAACAAGGCCCAAAGTAAAGCCCAGTCAGAAGAGCAAAACAGAGTAGAAATGGTCACTGACAATAGACTGATGGAAGATCCTCCAGGTAAGAATTACTTTCTGGAATTATGGATGGAAAATGCACAAAACAAAGTACAATATTTTACCCCTATGATTGTACGTGAAATGTTCTATAAACAAGAGAATCAGACACATTTTGTGTAGATAATATTGTGTTGGCAAAGATATAATTTTCTATAAATTATGTAATTTTACCAATAAGTTGGTTATTATTATGATTGTTATTATTTATTAATAAAGTATTCATTGATTTAGATTATGTAACCTTCATTGACATATTTCATATTCAGCCAGGTACAAATAACTCATTGCATATATTGTGGTTCAATTTTATCCTTGGTTCAAATTTTAATTTCCTTTGTTTCAAACTCGTTATCATACATTGCAATACCCAAAAAACAAAAACAAAACAAAATAAAATTTGAAGCAAGGATAAAATTGAACCACAACACACACAGCTGTAATAATATGATATTTCCCACCAACACTACAGTATGAGGTTGAGATGCAGTCATATTTTATAGCTAAATTGTTCATTTTGAATGAACTAAACTTTAGAGCCCATGGCAGATATGAGTGCTTGGGAAGTCCTTGGTGTTCCCAAAGAAGTTCAGAGAGGACTCAGTGAACAAAGTTTTACTACACCAACCCCTATACAGACTCTCTCCCTTCCACCTGCAATATTCCACCACAGGGACATCATTGGTGCAGCAGAAACAGTGAGTTGAATCAGAGTAGTTGGATTGGTAGAGGTCTCTTTTGCTATATCCATTGTTTGTTTACTTGGTTCCACAACTTTTTTAAATAATTATTTTTATTTTTTTGAGAGGGAGAGAGAGAGTGGAAAAATACTTTTTCAACATGTACATGTATTTACTATGATGTACACCTTGCTCATTTACACGTTAGAAGACTTTCTCACACATTATAGCAAACAGTTTCTGTTACTTTAGAGCTGGTCTTTGACCTGAATTAATGTCTAAGTACTAAGAGAGTGTTGAATAATTACAAATATGACTTTTGTAAAAGCACTCTTGAGGAGAGCCGTTGAGCTGAAAGTATGTTTATAGTGTACCTCTTGAAAGAACTCAGACTGACTGACAGATGGATTGAAAGTTAAATTTTAATCTCTTAAGAAATAATTTGATAGTTCTTCCCTCAATATGTAGGTGTTATAATACTATAGTTGGTTGGCAGAATATTCTTTATGCAAGAATGTGCATTACAATAACATTGCTGTAAGTTTCTTAGTTCTCATATCATACGTAGGATGATGCTCTGAAATTCTCTGTTGAAGTTATGATAAAATCACTTGAGAGAAGTTTTGATTTCAAGAATGGCTGGTTTTTAAGGAGGATGTTATTTAAGTGTATTAATTTTAAAATATGTTTTTACAAGGGTTCAGGTAAAACACAAGCCTTTGGGATTCCAATTCTCACCCACATCCTTGGCCACAAGACCAGTCAAGAAGCAGGAGAAACTACAGAAAATGCTACCAAAAATAATGCTACAGAAGCCACAGAAACTGGTACTGGAACATCCAAGCTCAAGAAACCACTCCTGGCATTGATAATGACACCAACCAGAGAATTAGCTATACAAATAAAAAATCATCTCAAACAGGCTGCAAAACATACATCTTTAGTGGTAAACTTTATGTACTTAAATTGACAATTTGGAAGTTACCTCCACAGTTAGATTCTGTTTTCCATTGTTAGAAACTCAATTATCACTTTATTTTTATTGGCATAAGTCAATTTTGTCTTGATAGCCTTTATTTAATACTATTTTTTTCAGTAGAGCAGAAGGCAAACCTATCTCTTGTTTGGAAAGTGTTTTTTACATTTTCTTTTGGAAACATCAATTTGTAGCCTCAATAAGCTAAAGCAACTTAAATTGACAAAGTTCAGTGCTGACATAAACATAAACATAAACTGTACAGGGCATGTAGTTTTTTTTTCCTGCTGGCCACTTGGCTCTTAAATTTTTCAAAGTGGTAGCCAGTTCAAAAAAGAGTTGGTCGCCATTTTTAAAGACAAACAAAAGCTATTTTTCTCCGCTGTCAGCGTTCTAGATAGACCCTCCAAAATTATGTTAGGAAAAAGATATTTTACGTGCCACAAAGTGGACACTGGGATGGATGATATACAACGTTCAAGCTCACCTGTTTTGGAAACAAACTTAACGAGGAAGTTTGCCGCGGATTTATCTTTACAAATCTTTTTAACTCATTCGCCAATTTGGCGACTAATTTTCAGGATTTGGTCACCAAAGAGAAAAATTTAATCGTATTGGCGCCTGTATTAGGTGCAATTTCACGCCTTGCTGTATTGTTTTGTGGTATCATATTCTGGGCTGAAATATTTATGTTATCTTCGCCCCTTCATCAGCAAAGTATATAAAAACCCTTTTGTTCAGAGAATTACAATCCTACCCCTTATGATGTACCATTTACCCCCTAACCTCCCCTCCCTTGCCACCCCTTCTAGTCCTGTTTCAACGTGTATCTTTTATCAGAGAAATACCCAGCAAGCAAAGTCCCTCAAAATTATTTGAATCAATAAACAATTGAAACTGAAATTTATTTTTCCAAGATTGTTGCTGTGGTTGGAGGAATGGCACCTCAAAAACAACAGAGACTTTTAAGCAAGTGTCCTGAGATAATAGTAGCCACCCCGGGAAGACTGTGGGATTTGATTTCCGATGTAAGTACCTCATGTATCATAAGTTGTACTGATTCACTTTCTTTTAGAGATCTGAAACAGTCGACACACACTTGTACATGTAGGTATGTTTCTCTTGAGATCGGTTGACCTGTGTAGTTTTCAGCATAAAGTTGGATTTCCAATGTCGCGTAAGTTTTTCCGTTCGTAAAACGCCGTAAAAATAATGAGCACAGCTGTAAGCATTTTCCACTGCTATGTAAACATCATTACCTGGCGTGTTTTTTTTTCTTTCTTTTTTTTTCAATAACCAACAGTCAAATTGGAGTGTAGCCTCTTTATATCAAATGGATGATTCTAGAGATATCTGCTCGCGGCGTTTAATTTCAGGGGGAAGAGCATGTCTGCCGCTTGGAGCACTTGAGATATCTTGTAATTGACGAGGCAGACAGAATGGTGGAGCAAGGCCACTTTCAAGAATTGTCTTCAATATTGGAGCTCATTCATAGAAAGAGGTACATACCACATCTACATTTATATTAGAAATGGACTTCAATTTCCATTGAAACTTTAATTTTTTCAGGCTTCTCTTTCTGAAATGGTTTTCTTGACAGCCAACCTGTAAGCTGAGGTAAATGACTCTCTTTTTATAAACTTTTAACTTTAGTGTTTCTTTTTCGCAGTGATAATGATGAAGATGAAGGAACTGCAAAGCGAAGACATCTACAGAAGTTTATTTTCTCTGCAACTTTAACTCTTCCAAAGTCGTTTAAGAGGAAAGGAAAAGAAAAGAAGATCACAAGTGAAGAAGGCTTAGGTAAATCACGGCATATTTGACTCAGAGTAATAGAAGCTAGAGATAGCATCAACGTATTTTATCAGCTATTACTGAAGGAATGAAATGATTTAAATTATCCATCATTTAAAACCCAAAAATTTGCGGCTTTATCAAGTGTGTCGAAGTTTTTATTGTGTTGTTTTTGCTTTTGTCTTTGTTATCTAACATCTTAGTTAAACATGATTAAGTTGATCGGCTTGTGTTCTTCTGTCAACAGCAATACTCTTTGCATTTTACATTTTTAGTGTCGCTGATGGACAAAGTTGGGCTGCAGAAGAACAGTTGTAAAATTATCGATGTCAGTAACAAGAGAGGAACCGTAGAAACCCTGACGGAAGCAAAGATCTCGTGTGCAATTGAAGAGAAGGTTTGTAATAGTTGAGCTGACAAGGAAGCGAAACACTTTAAGATCCAGGATACACTTTTTATTACTTTTTATTATTATTTTGAGCCAAATGCATCTACATGTACACCGCACTGTCTAGGAACATGATCCACGGAGCCACAGAGGTGTACCAAGTGAAATCGAAGGAGAACTACGAAACATACAGTTGCTGTAAAAATCACCTCATTAAAATTTATTTTGAATTTTCTTTCTAGGACCTATATCTCTACTATTTCCTTTCCCAGTACCCAGGCCGTACTTTGGTTTTCTCCAACACCGTGGACTGTGTGAGGAGACTGGGCTCTTTGTTTAGGCTACTGGACTGTGACCCGTGGGTTCTTCACGCCAGCATGCAACAAAGGCAAAGATTAAAGAATTTAGACAGGTCAGGTGAAAACTGATTGAAATGGAAAATACAAAAAACAATGAAACAAACGAAACAAACAAAAAGAAGAATAAAAACCAAGAACAAAAAAAAAACCACGAAACAAAGGAAAAAAAAAAACAGCAAAACAGATCAAAGCAACAATTAAGAACCTAATTTTGTAGATAACGTTTTTTTCCTGTTGCGTCTTTCACGTTCTTTATTCTGCAACTTGCTTTGCGCAAAACACTAGGCGACACGCGTGTTATGTGGCCTTGGATCAGAATCATCATGATCTTATTACTATTTTTTTTTTTCATCAAAACAGTGAGTTTAGTTTACGACCTGACTGACCTATTAAACCAATCTTGATTGACAATGGAATTTCCTTTATACGTAGACTATAACTGGATCGCCTTGACTGATTAAAACCCGCCCCTCTCCCCCCTTAGAGAATATTTAAAGCTGGATAGGACTTATTTTACACCAGCATAGACTTTTGGCTAATTTTTTTTCTTGCCTGTTAGATTTAAGCAAAGTGCGAGTGGCTTACTTCTGGCTACAGATGTTGCCGCGAGAGGTTTGGACATACCAGCTGTTGAGCATGTAATTCACTATCAAGTCCCGAAGGACCCTGATGTTAGTACGTGCAAGTATGTGTGTACGGTTGGTTAGCTTGTGTCGGTGGTTAGCCTGTGCCGTAGGCGGGAACGGAAACGATTGCTTTTTGGCGGCAGTGCTTTCATTCTCCGCGAAACTCTACCTTGACAAAAGGCTTTGGGAGGCACGCTGCTTCAACCGACCATGCGTTGATCAAGGTGTGGGCTACAAGTCTCAACTATAAGAGAAGCTCAACCAGAATGTGGATAGCAAAGTTCGAACGCAGTTGACGCCCAAATTCTTTCTCTAAATTTATTTTATTGTATTTCTTTAATTCTTTTTAAAACTTCATTTTCTACGTTTTTGTTTTGTTTCCAATTTGAGTTAATGTGTGAGGTTTACCTACCGAAATCAAAACATAATTCATTTCAGTTAATGATTTTTGATTTAGAAAAAAAATTGACTCTGTTCTCCAAATGCAGTTTATATGGAAGGATCAGTTTGTTTTCGTTTATCGTCCTGAGTTGTATCTCGTTTAATAATGAACTGTTGTGTAATGATGTAACCACAATGTAAGTATTAACTTTAGCGCAACCATCTCATGTGATCCTGCGTTCCTAAATTCTTTCTCTGTGTTCGTTAACAGCTTTACATTCACCGCAGTGGACGGACAGCTAAAGCGAGCAGAGAAGGTCTGAGTGTCGTTCTTGTTGGCCCAGAAGAAATGGGATCATACAAGAAAATTATGAAGACGCTTAATGGAGGTGATGTGTCTTTATTATCTCCAACGTATCTCTTTAACAGTTAAACTCTAAAAGGTTATTTGGAAATCCCCCTCAGTTTGAGGTGCCATTCGTCTAAATTTCCTTTTTAGTTAGATAAATCTTTACTCCTTAACATCAGTATGCATATTCTCCATGCATACTGTTCTCTATATATTTCTTAAGGTGTTAACATGGAGATTTCGTGTAACAATCAAGAGCTTCTTTAGTTGGTGATCATGTCCCCTATTCTCGTGACTTTAAAGGGAACCTGCAGTTTTAAAGCAAATACTGGTAAAAGAGCTCAAAATATATCAACTCAAGATATCTGGTCCTTAAAACCATACCTGTAACCTTGTTAATTTTTTTTTCCGCTTTCAAAACTGGCCTTCACGGCAAGTTCGAACTACCCCCCTTCGCCATCTTGTTAGGTACGCAAGGCATTTTGGGTTGATGACGTGTAATGGTTGCTCCGTTCATTCGTAGTTGGGTTATCCTACCTAATGCGAGTACGGATAGCTTTGTTAACAGGAGAATGATTGGATACCCATTTGATAACAAGGTTAGAAGTTAATTTTAAGTACCCAATATCTTGTGTTTGATACATTTATAACCTTTTTAAAAATATTTACTTGGGGGTGACAGTCGTTAGGAGAAGTTGGAGGCTGGTCACTCTTATGGATCACATGGTTAAGAAAATTTGTCATGGCACGAAGATGATACCCCTCTAGATGATAAATATTTCTTTTAGCTGCAACCAATATTTTAGGAGGAAAAGGTACATCGCAATCGACTCTAGGAGTTTACTGAGCCCGACGACAATTTAACCCTTTACACCCTTAAAAATCAGTTTGCATTTTCTCCACACCATTTTCCACGAATTTTCTATGGAACTAACAAAGAGAATTTGTTTAACAATCAAGAGTTTCTTTAGGTGGTCGTTCCCTGTATTCTCGTGACCTTTATGTTTGATTCAGGAGTGATGCTGTCAGAAGAAACTAGATGCCAGTCATTAATAGGCGTTTAAGGGTTAACTTACAGTCTCTCGTGTCGTTCGTTTGTTTGTTTCATTTTTTTGTTCAGATTTGTTTTCTTGATTTTATTCTTTTTAAAATTTTGTGTTGCAGGAAACGAGCTAGACTCCTTTCCAGTTGATGTGTCTTTTATGTCCTCCATTAGGAAAAGAATTTCTCTCGCCAAGCAAATTGACAAAGAAGAACACAAGTAGGTGAAGATAAAAAAAAAAAAAAAAAGAAAGAAAGGAAAAGAGAAATATGGCAATTATCTTTTGGTTAGCCCTTCGTTTTTTGTTTTGTTTGTTTGTCTTTTCGCGTAAGAAAAAGGCCCAAATTGATAATCGAGCTTGACAGCGCAGCATTTTTCGTACAAAGAATTGTTCACGCAATTACGGATGTTCTCTCCTTCATTCTCAATTCCTTCCAACCCTCCCCCCCCCTCCCCTCCCTTTCTCTTTGTCTAAACTCCCCCTTTAATGAAAGCCATCGAACCATATTCACAGATTTAGGCGCAAAAAGTCAAGTAATGACTGGATACTTGCCTCTGCCAAAGCCATGGACATTGAAGTTGACGAAAATTTGTATCTTTTTCGATGAGATAATTCATACATTTACATGCACATTCTTAGCTCCTGTGTGCTATCACATGGTCTGGGACTAACTAGACTACCAGCCTCAACATCAGTCTTAGGTGGTTTGGGCTTGAATGCATTTATTGTCAGAAAACATTTTAACGGAACGGGCGGAACTGGTGTTCTGGAACTTTACTGTCTTGAAGGTTTGATGTCACATTTTATAAACTGTCCTGTTCAGTTTATTTTCCTTAAAACAGTTTTTTACAGACTGGAAGATCTCGGAGATCAGGGAGAAAGGAAAGAGCGACAAGTAAAGCTGAAGCAATCGAAAGGTAATCAACCTTTAGTTAAGGCAGACAATGGTTGTACTGACAGTCCCACCAAAAATAATGGATCTTGCAGGCTGATAATATCTTAGTGAAATCAAAATGGGTGGGGTGGGGATTATTGTCCCTATGGTTCTTATGTTTGAGTTCTATGTGAAAGGAAAGTATGAAAAGGTAGTAAACAGTCTTGATTTCCAGCCTTGTGTGGGTTAGCGTTAGCTTAGCCTGAGTCGAGTGCTCCTTTCATTTATTGGTAAATTTTTTTATAGGATCTATATCAGTGCCGTTTTATTTTACAGCGGAACTTACTGGTTTGCTGAAGACACCTCTGATTCCTGCTGGTTTTAGTGGAAAGTACCCGACTAAAACTGGATCCCTTATGATGCCAGGGATCAAAGGTATTAAGTGAGTAGAGAAACAAGAGTATTTTGAGGGACAAAATAATGTGTTGCTAAACACATCGTTTTGTGATCTTTAGTGAAGAGTATTGTTAATGATTTAAGAGACTTAGTGTCAACTGGGCAACCTTAGAAAGAAAAAAATAAGAAAAATAGCGGAGGAATTTAAAAGAAGTCAAAATTACCTCAAGGGGACAAAAGTTTTCCCCTAGTGAAATAGAAGAAAAGTTTTTAGGCTAGGCACCTTTTTTTCTTCTTTCCTTTTCTTTTCCTTTATGTTACTGTTTTGTTTGTTTGTTAGTTTGTCTTTTATCTTCTCTCGTCCTGCTGCCATCCGCTGGTTTTCTTGTCCTTTAAGTAAATGCTTTTTTCTTTTCCTCGTTATGTGCCAACTGTCTAAATGTTCGTTTTATTTTGGTATACACAGCCGAAACGAATTTGGAAGATAATGAAAAAGTGGCTGTTGAAGATGTAAGAAGAAAGAAAAGAAACAAGAAAAGCAAAACGTAACTTGCATTCTTCAAACGAGGTCGACAACTGATCGTGAAAGAAGAAGGGAGATTAAAAAACACGAAATGGAGAAAGATTCTTACTTGTAACAACTGGACTGGAAGAGAAAGAGTTAATTTGAGCAAGGTTGACTAGTCAGTGGTAGATTAAACTAAAATTTCGTCTTAAAGTCTTTGACCCCGATGCTATATGGATACAATGTAACTTGAAGCAATGGCGTTCATATATCTTCGGGACACCACCCTTCAGACTCGCGGTATAATACGACTGGACAAAGCAACTAGTCACAGTCTGACAACACATGTCCACTTTGTGCATTTTCTTGATTTGTGATTTGAATTGATTTACAGATGTTTTGTTCTTTACTCAGTGGCCCGAATTTAAAAGCTAGGATTATTTCAGTCACATATTGCCGTTGGTGATATGAAGATTTCAAGAATGGGTCGGAAAGGAACTGAAAACGCTGTTTTAAAGGGAAATTATTTTTCACATGCTTGACAAATGTTGTCCGCAAACCTTTCGCTAGTTCATATATATAAAAAAATTTTTAAAAAATATGTAGATGTGTAGTAAGCAGGAGATTCAGTAAAAGCCGGTCTACCGCCGTTTGTTGAGCAGGGACTCGTGTTTAGGTTTCATCTTACGCCTTTTCTGGCACATTTGCTCATTACATCATCGGCAGCTACTTAAATGTACTGAGACCCCAGAATGTGAGAGAAATCGTTGGAAGGCTGTGCTAAGATTTTAATATTAAGAGGGCTAAACTATACGTAGGTGTGCATGACGTTACTTGAGGAGACGTGAAGAATAACCCTTTTCCAATAAATAAGTCATTTTCTGAGAATTCACTCTAAGACTCGTTCACACTAAACTTCCCTTGAATCTTTGCCGTTTAGTTTATGCGTGAATGTTGTTTTGGTATCAATGCTATGAGAATATGTGTGAAATTGGGTGAAATTGGCGATTTGACGTGAGTACGCGCAGGGCTTAGTCGTATGTGAAATCTGATGACCCGATTCTACCTTGTCTCTCTCGGTCCTGATGACCGATCAACATCCCAAACTGTAAGCCAAGACTGGTGTGGTTAGGTGGCTTGATTTGCGATCTTAATTCCATTAGGACAGACTAATCCACAAAGCACCAGTTTTAACTTATGGCTCGGTCTACACTGTACGCTTTTATGAGCCGTGACGCTGTGCTGCATTGCCTTCCATCTTTACGAGCTATTTCATTTCGAACGCAATTTGCATTGTCACGGTAAAGTGAATCTTTTTGTGTTGTTTTGTTTTGTTTTGTTTCTTTTGAAGGCTCTACTTCCTCCATTCTGTCGAGTGCGGGCCAGATCTCGATTCCCAGACAGATGCCGGGTATTGCTAAGGTTTTTTTATGACATGACTGACAAACGGCATCCGAAATGAAGAGAAAAGTGCGTAAAAGGAGGCAACTAGATCTCTACACAATTCTTCATTTTAACACTTGCACATCAAGGCGGTAAAAATCTACATTTTCTATGATAATGATTATATTTTATATTATTATATGTATTACACCATTATGCGAGCCAAATGCAGCATGGAGACAAAACAGGTTAAGTCAACCCTTAATTTAGTGGATCACGTTCTGCAGAGTCGTAATCCATCGAGCTGAATTCAATTACTTTGGCCTGCTGGTGCTTGCAAAAGTTACAACTTGAATATAATAAAAGCTATGAAGAGTTAACAATAATCCTCACACAGAACTTTCAGACTGGTAATGTTCTCTTCCTTGGACAATCGGGTCTCTGATAGGCAGTCTAGTTACACTTCTTACGCTCTCATTATTCTTGCTAGCAAATGAGATTCTCGATAATGGATAAGTTATCATTCTCTTAAATGCGGCACGGAATAAGGTATATCAGGAGCCAAGTGCAAAGGCAACAACGTGCAAAGGCAACAACGACAGCGATCGACATATGAATAACTTGACGCTTGGTAGCATGGGCCCGAGTTCTTGCGTGATCGTTGATGGCAATGCCCGGCAGTTTGTGCTTGTGCAGTGTGTGACGATAATGGATAAGTTATCATTCTCTTAAATGCGGCACGGAATAAGGTATATCAGGAGCCAAGTGCAAAGGCAACAACGTGCAAAGGCAACAACGACAGCGATCGACATATGAATAACTTGACGCTTGGTAGCATGGGCCCGAGTTCTTGCGTGATCGTTGATGGCAATGCCCGGCAGTTTGTGCTTGTGCAGTGTGTGACAGACGTGTACATAGAGAATGCACATGATAACTAGAGGCAACAAGTAGATGGTGACTACGATGTAAAGAAAGATACCTCTCAAAGCTGCTTGAGTTTCGCCAAACTGAGTAAACTTAAATTCTAACCTGGAGTTCTTAACTTTGATTGTGATCAACTATGGAGTCATCAGACACATTGAAGTGATCCAAATTGTGGGAACCAAGATCTTTTTGTTCCTAAAGCGAGGGAACTTTTGCATGGGAAGGTCAGTCCCGAAGAAGAAGTCAAAAGCCACGGCTGTTAGAGAGAAGACGGACGCTGTGACCGCCACGAAGAAAACAAACGTGATGAGCTTGGCAAGTAATTCACCAAATGTTCCATCGATTCACCGATTATCCAAAATGATGAGTTCCATCGACTGAGGCATGAAAACAGCTGTTACGAGCAGGTCGGCCACAGCGAGGTTGACGTACATGAAGCTTGTTAATCTTCTTGTTTCTGGCCTCTTGTACAGAATATAGATCACCAAAATGTTTCCAACTAAGGCCATTGAAATGATTGCAGTGTATAAGATTGCGAAGGTGAGTTTAATTCTTGATGGATACGAGAATGGAAGCTGCACCGTGGAGCCTGAAAGAGAATGAAGTGCCATGGTTAAAGCAAAAATAGAGGAAATGGGTCTGCAACGCGCGCGTACACCGAAAGGTGACATAGATAGTGACAATATGCAATAATAATTATCGCAAAAACATCCATTAAACCCATGCTTTCTCCATCATTGACAAGTGCATTATTTCTGTCATAAGGGGATATGCACTTAATTGATGGAAAATGTCAAAGCTGTTTGTGCTTTGCGTTTTTCACAAGTATTGCCGCAGCAACAATGGTAGCGTTAGCATAAAATATCTGAATACTTGGTTGACGGGATAAGCTCAGCTCTAAAAAAGCTGAGTCTTTATTTCACGCAACGTTGTGTTCTTTGAATATTGGGTCTGCCAGGAAAAAAGTGAATTTGTCAAAATTACAAAATTACAAAAATCTAGATGTTTAGCACAAAACGGCGCAGTTCAGCCAGCTTGCTTAGCAGCCTCTTTCATTTTTTTCTGTTGTTGTTTGTTTTTGTCTTGTTTTGTTTTGTTGTTTTTTATTGGTGAAAAATGTGCTGCACTTCTTTTCAGAACTAAAATTGTGTCAATCGGTTATTTCGATCATGAGGGAAAAAATCTGAGATCCGAGCTTAGTTAAAGAAATGAAAATGGAAAATAAAAACTTAGCTAAGAAACCTTACTCCTAGGGAAGGCATTTGCCACCCAAATATCGAATGATGGAAGCGCAAATTTTGTGTTAACCTTTTTTTCTTCATCTAAGCTATTTTGAAAGATGGTTTCGGCGGATTTATTGCATAACGAGAGAAAAAGATGATGAAAATCACCTGGGCAATAAAAATAATTAAAAAATAATCAAATTGACAAATAAAACACAATGCTTTAGCTTCCCTTGTGTTATTGAAAACCCAGTTTGACGTGGTGAAATTCGTTCCTAAAAGGGAAAACTAAGATTTGTAACTGCTTCCGTTGAAGCTAAGTGTTATCGCTTCCGAGAAAAGCTGCCAAATATTTTCTGGTTAGGTTGACGATCCATGATTAGTTCTTTTTAGACAGAAAATTATAGTTAGCGTTTCAGTTCAAGATAAGACCCCGTGTGATCAAGATCGTTTTTGAATAGAAGACAAGTTAGACTGAAATCCTCGATAAAGTAATCAAGACCCGCGAACGTTGGTAAGCAATAACTTGTTTTGTGATTATGTTATCTAGCTCGTAGGCGTTACTCAAAGCGAAATTTATCGCTCGTTTTTACGTTTCTTTTGGTTCCTTTAACTGCCACGTGCTGGTTTCCAAAATCGAGATTATTCTTAAGCTATGATGACAGTACTCAGGTGATTTCTTTACGTAATAATTTCAGTTGACCGCTTCGATATAATAACGCCCCAAGGAATAGGAAAAGGAATAAAGAAAGAAAAGATCCTATTTGGTTTGGTGTTTATCGCATGCGCGTGTATCAACCCGGGAATCGAGATTGCAACTCTTGAAAAGAAACATTTACAAGATTGACTAAAGAAAAAATGGGAAAGTGGTTTTCCACCTTCAAAGATATATTGATTCAATTATAATCCCGCAGATGCAAGAGTTCGCATTCCACGTTTACATCTCGTCCCTTCGGCTGCTAACATGGCTAAAGCATGATCACTTCATTACAAAGACGTTTGTCCGTGGGGGCTTTAAATAACAAAAAGAATCTCAAAAAGACGCCGTGTATTTCCAGCCAGAGGACAATCATGAAAGAATAATAGCCAAAAGACTAAAAGTTTTAGGAAATGACAGGTTCAAACACGAGTTGAAAATGACTTTTCTTTTTCATTTTTACGCGAAACAGAGGAGGTTGAAACATTAGGGGAAAAATGGTAGGGCAAGCAGTCATACCTGGCAACTTCAAGAGAAGATATAAGAGAAGCCCATACGATTCTGGCGTCTTGATTTACTAATTCACTGTTATCACGTGTACACTATCGACTGCTGATGTCTAAACTCGAAGTAGTTAAAAATTATCAGTCACGCTCAAAAGAGTATAATTTCAACTGATGCTGATATCGCACACTTCCTCTGAAGAAGAAAAGATTCTCTATCTTCGAAAATTTGCTCAAAACATCAGGAACAACAACGAAGGTTCTCAGCTGCTTGAAGATACCGCTGACTAGCATGCGTCTTATCGCCAGTTGTGAGAACGTCGTCCCCAGGTTCCAGACCTCGCCAATTCTTCCCTTCCCTCCCCACACCTGGACTGTTCTCTTAATCCCCTTGAAGAAACTCTTCTACAGCCAGTGCTGAAGAGTTTTAACACTTTTTTATCATAATGTGGGGCTATAAAATAGACTAACAAGAACACCGCTTTTTTTTAGCCGGCATAGTATTATATCAGTGGAAAGATAAATCGGGGAGATATATGCCATGGTCAGTCAATCTGGATTGAAACACTTCAGCAATACAGTGGATCAGAACATTGATAACAGAGGCATTTACAACTTATCCTTCTGTTGCATCTTGAAATTATCGATTCAGTTAAAAAAATGTTGTTTCCTCGAGCGCTGGTGTATTTTACAACTGCAAAACATCGACAAATCCTAACTGACTCCTTTGTTATCGTGATGACAAACTCGAAGGTTCCCCTAGACAAACACGCAGTTCTAAACAGACCCATAAAGCATGCGTCAAAGACGCGACCAGCTATAGCTTCGTCCGTAATTGTGAAAAGTTGAGAATGTGGATATCTCATTTAGTGATATCATGAAGATGCTATTTCATAGATGCAGCCATCGCCTAAGTCTGATGACGTCATCCAAAAGCTTAATGAGGATACGGAATGGTTTCAATCTAAACTGACTAGATAATCAATAAATAGTCATAAGATAAGCCTCTAATATTTTTATTGCAGATGTTAAATAGAGTGCTTTACATTATCTTAAATACAACTTATTGTGTTTGGATAACGTATAAATTAAACGCTCATACGTGCTCTCATTTCGTCCAGTTTTTAAAAAAGCATTCCATTTACCAAAGTAAAATTGTTTCCGTCTACCACAGTAGATGGCGTTTTTTTTTCTCATACGAATCGAAAACACTTAAGAAAATAACTCACACTCTATTAAGACTGTTCTCTCCGTTTATGACAAAAGCATTTGATACTAGCAGCAAAACGGTAAATGTCAATAACAATGCTCTCGCTTGTTTTCAAATAAAGGTAACTTGAAAGTTAAACAAATCACTAGAAGTGATGCAATATGTTATTTAAAGAAGATACTTCGTTAAGTGATAAGTGCTAGTTAATACCTCACGACTAATTCATTACCAAACTACAAAATTTTACCAAATTTCAAATCGCCGTTAGGAGATCTTTTACTACGTCTGCTACAAACAAATTTACTAAATGGTTTCACAATACAACAATGAAAAGCTCGCCAAGTACAGCTATCGGCATAAACGAGCCGTTTTTCAAGTACGTTGTTTTTTGTTTCTTTCTTTGTTTCTCTTCTGATTTAATCGATTACGGAAGTTTAATTCATATCTATCCAAATTTTGTTATTCTGAAACCGATTAAATTATTTATTATTGGCATCCTTTAAGAATTAATTAATTGGGTTTTGTGCTTTTATTATTATCATTTTGTTAATCAAGGACAAAGCTTTCACATATTCTTCTAATATTAATATTGAGAGAAATTTAACTAAAACAAACCTACACTTAGTTTAGCACCGAGAGGTGACGATTATTTACCCTAACGACGGTCACTGGCACTTCTTCCCAATCCCTTAGCTGAGGCCTTCTTTGCAACTTCCTCACTTGGTTCTGCATCTTCATCTCCGAGATCTTCAACCTTCTTTGCAACTTCCTCACTTGGTTCTGCATCTTCATCTCCGAGATCTTCAACCCTGGAGTATTTTGCCTTGTCATAAGCGCCCATGTCAAGAAGTTCCAAATATGTCTGAAAAGGAAGTAACAAATGAGAGTTACACATTAGCCGCACAGCGTTAAAATACAGTAAAGTCGTGCTGAAAAGTGCGATCACTTCCCCGGCGTACTGAGAATCTCTGTGGTTTAAAGTCGCGGATATACTAAGCGAGTTTCTTATTTCCTCTCTGAAAATAGTGAAGTTGCAAGTAGGTGAATAGAACTGAGCCGATTTATGCCCTGGGGACGATCACAACCGACGTAGATATCAGAAGCAGCCAAAAAGTTGAATTACTCGTGAATAGCCTTACGGGCTGCAAAATGTCTCTCACCAGGAGTATGAAAGGTCTCAGCTGAAGCTTTCATAGAGCGAATGGAAATAAAACCAATGCTAGCAAATATTGCTTCCAACATATGGGGGCAAGGTAAGAAGTTTGAAAAGTTGTATAGTCTTTAAAATGCATAAAATATTGGGAATTTGTCAATTCTAGAGACAAACCTCTTCACGAATGTATTTGTCCATTCTTTGTCGCAGGTTTTCAAAAGGAGGACGGAAGTCAGGATTTCGATTCCAGCACCTTTTCATTATATCATACCTGAAATTTAAAAACGATGATCTACTCTTAACTACTTACTAATGGACTATGCGAAGAATACCAATAAGGTCCTCCTACAGGAAACTGTTGTTGAAAATAGTATAGGCAATAGTTCAGATTTTTTTTGGGAAGTCGAACATATCTGCACTACTTCACTCGCTCTAATGTTTTTTAAATACATTTTGATGTCATAATTGTCTACGCCGTATCTCAGCTGAATGCGGTATGCTCCTGGTTGACATTCACGTAACAGAAAGCTTCTGATTGTAACCCAATTGTTTTATTGGAAAGATTTCAGCAATGAGAGCGCTAAATGTGTTGTCTTCGATCTAAGGTTATTTTTAGGAACACGATGGTATCATACTAGAAAAGTGGGACTCACAGTTTGTTGTCAACATGGTCGGGCTTTGGCATCTGATATCCCTTTGTGACCTCTGCAATCACCATGGCTTCTGACCATCTGTCGTACGGAATTCCTCCTGTCAATGCATAAGGACGAGTGTATGTCACATTTCTGAATGTATCAACTCTACAATGACTGTGGCTGAGAAACATTGTTCCTTCTCGACCTCTTTGTATGAGGGAAGCCATCTGCATGTACATTTACATAGCTTGATGATGCTCAAATCAAATTTTGCTGAATGCAGTACTGCAGTTTAATGTTTCCTTTTTTCGGTCCGAGTTGATGTTAGTCTCTGATAATTGAATAATGCTTAAGCCATAGACTTATCGTTTGCTTTGCATTTACTGAGATTAACAATCAAAATAGCTTGTTACATATTAATCTATATATATATGTATATATATAAGATTTGTTTTAACATACTACTTGGCCATATATATAAATATATATATATATATACACGTATATGTATGTATATATATATATACGCATCGGTTCTCTGTTACTCAGAGTTTCGCGCCTAGGCGCTCGTCAGTTCTGTCTGTCTAAGTTCTATCTGACGAGCGCTTAGGCGCGAAACTCTGTGTAACAGAGAATCGATGCGTCCTCTTTGATTCTTTCACTTATATATACTCAGCTCTGCTACCACAGAATTGAGCACTTTATGCCAAGGTAGACTCTACTCCGACATTTATATATATATATATGTATGTATGTATGGCCAAGTAGTATGTGAAAACAAATCTTTATTAAAATAACAATAATTAAAATAGCATCACTTCTATAGCGCATGCACATTGCTGTTCTAAGCGTTAATGGTATTGATTGAACATAACTTAGCTTACCAAGGGTAACTATCTCATACAGAACGATTCCATAGGACCACCTGACGGGAGCATATCAGAAATATTCTACAATTAATCGCTGAGAGAACTTCGGACGTGAAATGATAAAGAAAAATCCAAAGGTGATAGGTTCGTTAGGTTGGCGGGTTGATATACATAACTATACATACACGTCACTCAAGGCGGAAAGTCCAGCAAGCTCTCCTAGCAGAATCTCTGGTGCAGTCCATTTGATTGGCAAACGTCCCTGGAAAATCAACCGATAAATGATTTCCGTACAAAACTTGTTTCCCTTTTTTTTCAAAGCCATCTTTAAAAAATATGAAGCTACATAACGTAAATATGTTAAAATGTGAAAATAAAGCTACATTTGTCGTTCCCTTATCGGTCAATCCAAGGTTAGCCTTCGTAAAGCGGTCACGGAAAACAGAAAATTTACCTTCTTTCGCGAGACTTTCTACGAAAAAAATTAGTGAAATTGACAAATCCCGATGCCCGGAGTACCTATCCTGTTAAATAACTAACTCTGTTTCGTTTTGCTTTTTTCTTGTAAGTCAAAGTGAGCTATGAAACCCTGTTGATAGTCCATGTACATTAACTTTATATAGAGAATATGCTAACGCTTACAACTCGTTTCCAAAAATAACCGCACTGAAGCAACAAAAAAAGTGTTTTCTACCTTTTTGGCATTTCCATGACCATACTTGAAGCTTTGATATGCCATACCAAAGTCCGTCACTTTGCAAACATAGTTGTTATCGAGGAGAATATTTCGAGCCGCCAGATCACGATGGATAATCTACCAGAAGATAAGAAGCCAGAATATAAAGGTTAAGAAACGATAGGTTTTTATAGTACAGCGGCGAATCAAACATCTGAGTATGTTTGAACGAAAAAAAGGCTCAAACTAAGGTAGCCCTATATAATGTTGTAATGCTGACAAAACCAAGATTTCTACTTTCTTTATCAAAAAAATTGGATTCTTTTACGACAGCGAAAATAACGATAATGATAATAATGATAAAGATTATAGTCATAACCATGCTAATAATCATAATAATTATGATAATAAAATGAAATTTAGAAGTAGTAAACCAACAGAGGACCCTTTGTGTTCCAAAAAAGAAAAAGACAAAATGGTTTTACCTTTATCTTTGTTTCTCTAACAGATTTCCAAGGAGTTCCATTTTTACCTTTGTTTTTTTTTTTTTAGGTGTCGCAATAAGGTTTTATATATATATATATATATATACATCGCTCTACTCCTATGTATTGAGCACAGTTTTACGAAAGTCAAAATTTTACACACACACACACATATATATATACGCTATCAGTGCATACGCGACCTTTGACAACTGCATGGGTCTGTTTTTTTACGCTTAATTTTACACCATCCCAGATAATCATAGCTGGGATTTTTTGAGGCGCAGGCGTTTCTTTTGGCTCTTTTTTTTTTTTGACATCTGCACTGACCTACTAATGTCAACAAAGAGGTTTATCTAATTAAAAAGCACTCATAAATGTTGGCCAAAATCCGAGCTATTGAAAAATAAAAAGTTTAAATCTCTGAAAGATTTTTCTGAATTAGAATTAACATGTGACAAGTATTCTACTTACACCTCGCGTTCCAAGGAACACCATGCCGGCGGCGATTTGTTTGGCAAACAAGACGAGATCGTAGTTGTTCAAATTCTGAGCTCTTCCCTCACCAAGATAAAACCGATCCCTCACTCCTCGGCATTTTCTGAGGTAACCAAGTAGGTCACCACATGGCATGTACTCCATGATGAGTATAGGGTGAACTTAAGTGACGTATCAAAGATAAAATTACCGATGGCTTTCTTCATAAAGCAGTTTAGCTTACATGAAGGACTCATTCTTTTAGGATCTACCTTCATCAGAATTTACTTTCAAAAATTTGCTACAGGTTAAAGGGAGAAAGCCGGTTAGCCCCGTTAACGAGATTTCAAGCTATCCAACCGAAATCTTAATGAACTGTCGATGGAGTCTGTTTGCCACAAAACAAAAAAAAAGACGAACTTGGCTCCATTAACATCCTAGTTACGGATCTCATGTTAAGAGCTCTCAAGAGGGTTCATTCAGCATTTATAGTATCGTTAATAACATGTACTCAGAAAAGGTGCTGTACGCTTAGTACTTACTTTCTGTCGTAACGCAGCCCATGAACTTTACAATGTTTGGCGAAACGTTTTTATTGATAAGTTTCCCCAGCTCAATTTCTCTCATCAAACATTTCCTTCCTTCCTCTCCAGCAGTGGCTACAACAAAAGTATACATTGACAGAGACACATTCTGATTAATATATTTATTGCATGCAAGTTCAAGCCAAAAAGAATCCGGTAGAGTTACAAACCTTGCATCTTCTTATTACCGTTTGGATGATAATTTTCGCAGCTAGCAGATTGCCCAACTCACTGACTTCAGCCATGGCTGAGTTGACTGTGAGTATAAAGACCGAACTGGAAGTTTGAATCCTGCAAATAGTTCTTGCTTTCTTTAGTTTTACCATCACTGCAGATGCTTCACATCTTTCGTTCGGTAAATATCATTTGCCAGCGAAAAGCACCGCGTAGTCAGTCTGTTAGACTGCCAACTTCAACCCGGGATAATCATTCACTAGTAAGTGGGGAATAGGTCCAAAGGGAGAAAAAAAACCCTACTCTAGAGGGAGGATCCAGCGTATCCACAACACCTCCCCCTCCCGGGGGGAGTGAGGTGTGGCGGATACTAACCCACACTAAACCCCTTCTAACCTATGCCTGTGACCTTTTACACTACTTGTTGGAAACAAGAATTATTGCAGGATAACTTTTACGTCCAAACTGGTTGATTATTTTCTTTGTTTGTTTGCTCCCCTCCCCGCCAACTTTTTTTTTCCTCGCGTAACCTTGAGTGAAGAAGAGGAGGGTGTGCGTTGGTCGAGAAGAAATTTTGGACCACCTCCCCCCCCCCTCCCCAAATAAAACATTTTGATAACCACCCCTGCGATTAACATATGTATTAATTGAACAAATCGAAGAAGGCTTACGCGTGAAACATTTAGCGGCCACTGTCCGATTTCCAGGTTGTCCATTTGGTGAACTCAGGAGAGCTCTCCACACGGCTCCGAACGCCCCTCGTCCAATGACGTCCTGAAGCAGGACACGGTTGACCGCAACCTCCCATTCATCTACTTCTGCATTAAATGGCTCCATCTTAATTGCCTGCTCTTGGTCAGGACTAAATATTGGAAATTAACATTGTATACTTTCAAGTTCAAAACAAAGAAAAGTGATAAAAAGAAAAGAGAAATCAGAGAGTAAAAAAATTGATTTGCCAGGATAACTTGATTGGCGAGATAATCTCTCTTGCCGATAGTGAGAGAACAATGTTTTTAATAAATTATTACAAAACATATCAGTAATTATTGTTATTTAAGTACACTTTGTCAATCGGATGAAGTCCAACAATAGCTTCGTCGTTTGTTAAAATTAAACAAGAAACAGTTGGTTTCAAAACCAGAAAATTTTACGCGCATTTCAATTTTGTTTCAAAGTATGAAATCTATGAATTAATCAAACCGAAAATAGTTGGAAGATACTAATGAGATTAAAAATTAAACAAAGGAACTAATGAAGCTGATTCTAACAACACTTGATGAATGTTCATAATGCATCGTAAACAAGATAAAAGTAAAGTCACTACGATAGAATTTTTGTTATCGTCATCATGCAATGGTGTAGTTTTTTTCCTTTTCTCGATGAATTTGATGAATAAAGATAAAATAGTTGACTTACAGAGCCGTAACTGCAATTCCAAAATGATGAATTAAAGGGGACGAAGAAGGTAAAACTTTGCATTAATTTATTAAATCGAAAGTTCCAATAAAATTTCTGTGTAATGGCAGTATAGTGTGAATTTGCACAAATTAGGAGGGACGTGATATTTGCTGAATTTATAATTATTATCAAAACACCGTTATCAATAATGGCAATAATAATGATGATACCATATACAGATGTGAAAAAACTCTACAATTGGCATTTTTTGGCCGCACGCGAGTTATTCTTATAAAAACATCTCTACTTTTAGACTCTTAGCTCAGTGTTCCCCATCCCCCCCGCCCTAGTGGACATGTTAAATAAGTTTAAATATTTCCTTCTTTTACTTTCAGTCAGAGAAATCTGAAATAACAGAAAAATGGACGTCACCTGTCCTTCGACGCTTGCAGAAATACCAGGCAATCAGCGAAATGATAATCGCTGCCGCCACTGTTCCACCAATGTAATACCACAAAGTGTTGAAACTTTGCATAGCTCGTGGCACTTGCTTAGCTAATTGTGTAGGATAAATATGCGGCCATTAGACAAATCTCGACGATTGTAACAGTGCTAATAAAATTCAAGTTGTTTGGGGTAGCTTTGGAATAGCTTGGTACATTATTTATACCGTGATTGACACCTGCTCAAAAAACGAAATACCTGATGTTCATAGAGCGATGCAAGGTAATTTCATGTAAATAGGTCGTGTGACCCATTTTCGTTTCGTCTTTAACTGAAAAATAGGATTACTCTATTTGGAAATCTAATCGGTAAAGTTGCATGATTTTTTTTAAAACACAACGGTAACGCCAGCTTACCTTTGACGCTTTTTTCGACAAATATCACCGGTTGTAACAGTATTAGTAAAATTCAAGTTGTTTGAAGTAGTTTTGGAATAGCTTGGCACATTATTTAAACCGTGATTGACACCTGCTCTTGAAAACGAAATACCTGATGTTCATAGAGCGATGAGAGGTAATTTGAAGTAATTAGGTCGTGTGACTCATATTCGTCTCGTCTTTAACTAAAAAATAGTTTTAGTCGATTTGGAATTATATTTTTTAATCGGTGAAGTTGTTGTTGTTGTTTTTTTGAGACACAACGGTGACACCAGCTTACCTTTGACGTTTATTTTTACAAAGGAACGGGCAACAAAACCGAGCTTGTTACGTGCCTCACAAGAATACACACCACTGTGCTCCTTCACAACTTCAGTTATGACAAATTTACTCTTTTTGTCATCGAATCGTGTATCGATCTTTGCTCTTTCGGGTGGTGAGTCTCCATCTTTTTTCCACGTTACATTCATTGTTTCTTCGTTGACGATGCAGGTCAATGTGAGGTTGTCTCCTGCTGTGAGTGCTGGATACTGATCTGGAACAACTTGAGCAGAGGCTTTTCCTGCATCAAGAAAAAAGCAATTGATTAAAATCCTGGTCCATATTCGTCACCCTCATCGTCAGCATCAGTTCAGTGTCAGCGTCACGTCATCTTCATCGCCATGGTTATCGTCGGCGTTAAAAAGAACAGAAAATGAGAAGAGTAAATGTAAGAGAAAAAGTACACGTCAGGTCCAAACTGTCTCCTTCTATGATGAGATTGCTTGCTCCAGAAATATCCACGTTTTACATGAGTTCACGTATAAAAATGTTAAAGTGGAACACAAGATTTGCAATTTCTTAATAGCGGGATATGTTTTAATTATTTCTTTGGTCACGGGTTTAGCTTCATTTACAATCTGGGTGTTTGAAAGTCAGAATCAAATTGTACGTGACCAGGAACCCTTTTCTGGATAAAAAAAGAGTACTGATGTTGGTGATTTAAAATTTTAAAGTTATATGAATGTTCATTTGAAATCTCTTTCCAACTTTAATCATTAATATTTAGCATTATCGTTACGGTCAGCGTCATCGTTACGGTCAGCGTCATCGTCATCGTCATCGTCATCGTTATCGTTATCGTTATCGTTATCGTTATCGTAATTATCATTAAACTTACCGTAAACACGCAGGGATGCAGAAGAACTAGTTGTATTTTCTTTATTTTTCGCTTCACACTTGTAAGTCCCTTCCATGCCTTTTGTGACGCTTAAAAATTCCAGAAATGATTCCCCCTCGTGATTGAATTGATTGATACCAGATGGCAGGTCAGCATTATTAAAAACCCAGACTAATGTTGGTGTTGGCACACCTGAGGCTCGGCAACTAAAGTTCACAGAGTTGCCCTCGGTAACAGACTGGTTTATCGGAGGCTTTCTGATCTGGGGAGATGCTTAAATTACAAAACAAACAAACAAAATTAATAAGGTTTGCATAGTCCAGTTTAACCCTATTTATCCAACCTTTGATAAAACGACGAAACATCAACAACAACAAAATCAAAACAAAACACGTGATATTCAAGCCTATTTTTGACCAAGGTCAATTTTTCCAAAGGTTTGCTTCGATTTCAGAATAAAAAGATATTGTTTAGCCTTAAGTTGTCCCAGTTGTCCCAATAACATTCATCCTTTTCTTGTTGGTTGTTGAGTGTGATGTAAAAAAAAAAAATGTTCAATGACTATCAGTTTCTCTTTTTTAACAGTATATATTGAATTCCAAAAGCTATTAGGCGATGATGACCGAAACAATGTAAAACATTTGCATTCTGAAATAAAAAAAAGAAAGGAAATCTGTCATTTGATGTATCCAAATTGCGTATTTTAACATGAGTTCACGAATAAAAATGTTAGAGTGGACCACAGCATTTGCAATTTCTCTATAGCAGGAGGTATTTTATTTATTTATTTGGTCACGGATTTAGCTTCATTTGCAATCTGGGTGTCTGTAAGTCAGAATCAATTGCACGTGACCAGGAACCCTTTTTTAGGAAAAAGAGTACTATGTTGGTAATTTGAAACGAGTTATATGAATGTTCGTTTGAAATCTCTTTCCAACTTCAATCATTAATATTGACGTAATGATACACTCCTATCGAAGTTGATGTACTACCTTTAACACTAATGAAAATGTATCATAAGATCATGACTCCTTAGTTCCTTGGTCATTGATATTTTTAAAGGAGATGGATAAAAAGAGAGTAAAAGGGAGGTCTATTTAAATTTGGCTTAAACTTCAAAAACAAACGCTTTTTTAAGTTACAAGTTTGCTAAATGACGTAAACTACAATACAGAGTTTACCTGTGACATCGATCCAGAAGGAAGAGTTTGCTTCGCCATAATCATTTTTAGCAGTACATTCATAATTGCCTCTGTCTTTCAATGTAGCTTGTCTAATAATCAAGGTGTTGTTTTTACTAAGTAGCACTCCATCCTTGGTCCAGTTGACAGATACTTCTGGATCACCTCTCAAGTAACACTCTTTTGTAAATGTGGAGTTAAATGCAATGGTGAGATTTCTAAACTCATTACTAACACGGGGTGGAACTGCAAATTAAGCATATAAACACAAATTACAAAATTAGAAGCCACCCAATGTAATACTACAAAGTGTTGAAACTTTGCATAACTCGTGGCACTTGCTTAGTTTATTGTGTAAGATAAATATATGGCCATTAGACAATCTCGACGGTAGTAAAAGTAATAACAAAATTCAAGTTGTTTGGAGTAGCTTTGGTATAGCTTGGCACATTATTTGACCCGTGATCGACACCTGCTCTTAAAGCGAAATACCTGAAGTTCGTAGAGCGATGAGAGGTAGTATCGTGTAATTAGGTCGTGTGACCCATATTCGTTTCGTCTTTAACTAAAAAAATATTTTTAATCGATTTGGAAATATATTTTTTAATCTGTAAAGTTGTATGTTTTTTGGAGACACAACGATAACACCAGCTTACCTTTGACGTTTATTTTTACAAAGGAACGGGCAACAAAACCGAGCTTGTTACGTGCCTCACAAGAATACACACCACTGTCCACCTTCACAACTTCAGTTATAACAAGTTTACTCTTTTTGTCATCCAATTGTGTATCAATCTTTGCTCTTTCGGGTGGTGCGCTTCCTTTTTTCTTCCAAGTTACATTGATTGTTTCTTCGTTGACGATGCAGGTCAATGTGAAGTTGTCTCCTGATATGAGTGCTGAATACTGACCTGGAATAACTTGAGCAGAGGCTTTTCCTACGTTAAGAAAAAGGCAATTGATTAAAATCCTGGCCCACATTCGTCACCCTCATCGTCAGCATCAGTTCAGAGCCAGCGTCATGTCATGGTCATCGCCATGGTTATTGTTGACGTCATCGCCACGGTCAGCGTCATCATTATCGTCATCGTTATAGTTATCGTAATTATCATTAAACTTACCGTAAACACGCAGGGATGCAGAAGAACTAGTTGTATTTTCTTTATTTTTCGCTTCACACTTGTAAGTCCCTTCCATGCCTTTTGTGACGCTTAAAAATTCCAGAAATGATTCCCCCTCGTGATTGAATTGATTGATACCAGATGGCAGGTCAGCATTATTAAAAACCCAGACTAATGTTGGTGTTGGCACACCTGAGGCTCGGCAACTAAAGTTCACAGAGTTGCCCTCGGTAACAGACTGGTTTATCGGAGGCTCTGTGATCTGGGGAGATGCTTAAATTACAAAACAAACAAACAAACAAAATTAATAAGGTTTGCATAGTCCAGTTTAACCCTATTTATCCAACCTTTGATAAAACGACGAAACATCAACAACAACAAAATCAAAACAAAACACGTGATATTCAAGCCTATTTTTGACCAAGGTCAATTTTTCCAAAGGTTTGCTTCGATTTCAGAATAAAAAGATATTGTTTAGCCTTAAGTTGTCCCAGTTGTCCCAATAACATTCATCCTTTTCTTGTTGGTTGTTGAGTGTGATGTTAAAAACACAAATGTTCAATGACTATCAGTTTCTCTTTTTTAACAGTATATATTGAATTCCAAAAGCTATTAGGCGATGATGATCAAAACAATGTAAAACATTTGCATTCTGAAATAAAAAAAGAAAGGAAATCTGTCATTTGATGTATCCAAATTGCGTATTTTAACATGAGTTCACGGATAAAATGTTAGAGTGGACCACAGCATTTGGAATTTCTCAATAGCGGGAGGTATTTTATTTATTTATTTGGTCACGGATTTAGCTTCATTTGCAATCTGGGTGTCTGTAAGTCAGAATAAACTGCACGTGACAAGGAACCCTTTTCTAGAAAAAAGAGTACTATGTTGGTAATTTGAAACGAGTTATATGAATGTTCGTTTGAAATCTCTTTCCAACTTCAATCATTAATATTGACGTAATGATACACTCCTATCGAAGTTGATGTACTACCTTTAACACTAATGAAAATGTATCATAAGATCATGACTCCTTAGTTCCTTGGTCATTGATATTTTTAAAGGAAATGGATGAAAAGAGAGTAAAAGAGAGGTCCATTTAAATTTGGCTTAAACTTCAAAAACAAACGCTTTTTTAAGTTCCAATTTGCTAAATGACGTAAACTACAATACAGAGTTTACCTGTGACATCGATCCAGAAGGAAGAGTTTGCTTCGCCATAATCATTTTTAGCAGTACATTCATAATTGCCTCTGTCTTTCAATGTAGCTTGTCTAATAATCAAGGTGTTGTTTTTACTAAGTAGCACTCCATCCTTGGTCCAGTTGACAGATACTTCTGGATCACCTCTCAAGTAACACTCTTTTGTAAATGTGGAGTTAAATGCAATGGTGAGATTTCTAAACTCATTACTAACACGGGGTGGAACTGCAAATTAAGCATATAAACACAAATTACAAAATTAGAAGCCACCCAATGTATTACCACAAAGTGTTGAAACTTTGCATAACTCGTGGCACTTGCTTAGTTTATTGTGTAAGATAAATATATGGCCATTAGACAATCTCGACGGTAGTAAAAGTAATAACAAAATTCAAGTTGTTTGGAGTAGCTTTGGTATAGCTTGGCACATTATTTGACCCGTGATCGACACCTGCTCTTAAAGCGAAATATCTGAAGTTCGTAGAGCGATGAGAGGTAGTATCGTGTAATTAGGTCGTGTGACCCATAATCGTTTCGTCTTTAACTAAAAAAATATTTTTAATCGATTTGGAAATATATTTTTTAATCTGTAAAGTTGTATGTTTTTTGGAGACACAACGATAACACCAGCTTACCTTTGACGTTTATTTTTACAAAGGAACGGGCAACAAAACCGAGCTTGTTACGTGCCTCACAAGAATACACACCACTGTCCTCCTTCACAACTTCAGTTATAACAAGTTTACTCTTTTTGTCATCCAATCGTGTATCAATCTTTGCTCTTTCGGGTGGTGCGCTTCCTTTTTTCTTCCAAGTTACATTGATTGTTTCTTCGTTGACGATGCAGGTCAATGTGAAGTTGTCTCCTGATATGAGTGCTGAATACTGACCTGGAACAACTTGAGCAGAGGCTTTTCCTACGTTAAGAAAAAGGCAATTGATTAAAATCCTGGCCCACATTCGTCACCCTCATCGTCAGCATCAGTTCAGAGTCAGCGTCATGTCATGGTCATCGCCATAGTTATTGTCGACGTCATCGTCACGGTTAGCGTCATCATTATCGTCATCTTTATAGTTATCGTAATTATCATTAAACTTACCGTAAACACGCAGGGATGCAGAAGAACTAGTTGTATTTTCTTTATTTTTCGCTTCACACTTGTAAGTCCCTTCCATGCCTTTTGTGACGCTTAAAAATTCCAGAAATGATTCCCCCTCGTGATTGAATTGATTGATACCAGATGGCAGGTCAGCATTATTAAAAACCCAGACCAATGTTGGTGTTGGCACACCTGAGGCTCGGCAACTAAAGTTCACAGAGTTGCCCTCGGTTACAGACTGGTTTATCGGAGGCTCTATAATCTGGGGAGATGCTTGATTTAAAACAAACAAACAAACAAAGTTAATAAGGTTTGTATAGTCCAGTTTAACCTCATTTACCCAACCTTTGATAAAACGACGAAACAACAACAACAAACTCAAAACAAAAAATGCGATGTTCAAGTCTATTTTTGACCAAGGTCAATTTTTTTCCAAAGGTTTTCTTTGCGTTTAGCATATGAAGATATTGTTTGCCCTTAAGTTGTCCCAGTTGTCTCAGTAATATTCATCCTTTTCTGTTTGGTTGTTGAGTGTGATGTTAAAAACATACTTTTATTGGTACTAGTTTTCGCGGGCACTGAATTTCGCGAAAAAATGATCTGCATATTTCGCGGGTCTTTATTTTCGCGATTTGGGTGCAAATTATTTTTTTAGGGAATCAATTTTCGCGAAAATGAAAAAAAAATTTATATCGTGAATTTTATTATTATCTTACACTTCTTATTGCTAAAAATCAGCAACTCATAACAAAACCAAATTATAGAAACCGCATCGTGTACCATAGGCATAGTCAAAAACATTATCCTTATTCATAACGTTCTTTGTTATTGTATAATACATATTTACACCGTAGCGGTAAATTAGACTAAAGCAATGTCTACCATCGGCAGGAGGTCCTGGGCCTCTAATCAATTTCTAGGGCGAGTTCAATGTCAGTGAACGGGTTTCTGGAGGGAGATCCGTCTATCCATCTAAGAGGCTGGAGATCCCGACTTTCTCCCACTCTTTTGCAATGTGTCGCACACCAACAGGACTAATCAGGTGGTTTTTGGCCCCTAAACACATCCCAGATCAACAGAGGTTTTTGAGTTGGCACCAATTTGAGCTCCTTTCTTTTCCTCTCGACAAAGGGGACGATTACTTTATCCATCAATGTTAGAGTTTCATCTTCATTAGAGTAATGTTTCGGATTCTGGGAAATCGCGAATCCTCTGGGGAATTTAAAACCTCTTGGTTGGCTGGCTGATGTTTTCCCTTGGTATATGACTTGCATGGGTAATAATTCTCCTGATAAAGTGATGACGAAGGTGAAAGTGATGCTTCTCTTATCTTATCAGTCAAACCTTTAATTGGAACTGACGATGCTCTTCATGCAGGAGGAATCTTGTCCTCTGTAATCATCTTGTTAATGTCAGTGAGATATGTAAGTTTACATTCTTCAAACATCCCTCTGGGAACTGGAGGACGAGTGGATTTTCAGCCCGGCAAGTAAAATTGCAACGCCTATAAATGGACTTCACTCAAGTCACTGTAGGCTCAAATTCTCTTAAATATGGCGTCTTATTACTATCAAGAAGCGCCAGCGCTGTTTCCTTCACAAGACAGAAATTAACTACTCCACCTCTGCTTCTAATACTCTTAAGAAGAGAGATTAATTTACTGTCCAGGTCACGGAGTATTGGCGGTCACCTACATGTGTCACTCGGGATAGCAATGACATTCGCGTCTGTGTTACTTTTTTTCTTCTCCGCGCGTAGTCTCTTCTCATAAGCCCGCTTGAAAGTTCTTGCAGTGCTTTCCTTTAATGTTGGGAGGTCCTCCTTGAAATGATTGATGGCTTTCGAATTACCATTCTCACTGGCATATTTCCCAACCTTGGCGTGCGTTTCAGCCGAATAGTGTTGGTGTATTCCAAGTTTTCTTGCTGCTGAAGTACCCGAGGAACCTTCAGTCGAGTTAGGATTCACCAAGCTCGCAACGGACGATTCCACTGCATAATATTCGAAATTGTCCAGGGGAGTGCTTTCTTGGCTCGGGAAGTAGGCCGGAACAGCAATTTCCAGATCTTTAGAGGCGTCAGGATTTTTTGGACGTTCTGTTACTTTTTTCTTTTGAACCGAGAAACCGCAACGAAACAAGGACATTTTGCCAAAGAAACTAAAACCAGAATGTGGTGCGTCTTCGCAGCGCTGTAGCGCTAATAAAGGGAACAGAGAGACTGTTGTGTTTTTTTGTTGTTGTTGGTTTCCAATCTCAGTGTACAAACACCACGTGTTACCTTTAGCTGTCACAATACAATGGACTACAACAGAACACCCACATTGAGAGGAACAGCAAACACACCAGATCTTGAAATGGCGAGCAGAGATCACAGTGGGTCTATCATGTATTCGTTTAAGTGCGGTCTCCGCAGGTCTCACGTTTATAAAGAGGTTTGGAGTCCGATTATTGGAGAGCAATTGAAATACTGCTACGAAATAAATAACTGTTACGATCGCCATGCTATTGCCGAGACCAAGCGCCTTCGAGGCCGTCTTGCCGACTTTACTGTTGGTCACTTGCCCTGGGAAATTTCCAGAGCAACACGCTTTTTTCTACTCGGAGGAGGGGTTGTTTGTGCTAAAGTCATCGGCAAGAACCACAGAAGATCTCCACTAGTGCAAAGAGGATTGGAAATTTCCTGTTATTCGTCATCTGTAGGCATGCCATAAAGCTTTTACACATTATACACAATACGTAGACATATGTTTCTTCATTAAATCGTAAAAATAAAAGATGTAGGAGGGTATTAAATTTCGCGACATTAAAGTTCGTGGGATTTTCTTTCGCGTCGCTTTAAGTTCTCGATTTTTTTTAACTCGCGAAAATCGCGAAATTAAAGCGAAGCGAAAATTAATACCAATACATGTTCAATGACTATCAGTTTAATTTTTTTAAGAGTATATATTGAATTCCAAAAGTTATTAGGCAATGATGATCAAAATAACATCAAACATTTGCATTCTGTAATTAAAAAAAGAAAAGAAATCTGTCATTTTACTTATCGTTTTCAAGTGGTTCTCCTTTATCCTTGCCTTTATATCGGAATGATTGAAATGTTGGTTCCTATATTAGAATTTAGCTTAGCTTCTTCCTTATAATTTCATATTTGGATACCTCGACTACGTTAAATAAACGATTGAAGGCTTGCCCGTAATATATATCCTCGCTTCATAGTGTGTCTTCATTTGCGAAACTCATAATTGTCGTTGAAAATTTGTTTCGCTTGTGTCGGCCGCTACAATTTGAAACAAATTATATGAATGTTCCTTTAAAATCTCTTTCCAACTTCAACATCAATATTTAGGTAATGACAAACTCATAGCCAAGTTGATGAACTACCTTTAACACTAATGAAAATGTGTCATAAGATCATGACTTCTTAGTCCCTTGGTCGTCGATATTTTTTAGGAAATGGACGAGGAGAGAGAACAAAATAGGTCTATTAAATTTGGCTTAAACTTCAAAATCAAACGCTTTGTTAAATTACAAGTCCGATAAATGACATAAACTACAGTCTAGAGTTTACCTGTGACATCGATCCAGAAGGAAGAGTTAGCTTTGCCATAATCATTTTTAGCAGTACATTCATAATGGCCTTTATCTTTAAGCGTCGCTTGTCTAATAATCAAGGTGTTGTTTTTACTAAGTAGCACTCCATCCTTGGTCCAGTTGACAGATATTTGTGGGTCACCTCTCAAATAACACTCTTTTGTAAATGTGGAGTTGAATGCAATGGTGAAATTCAGAAACTCATTATTAACGCGGGGTGGAACTGCAAAGCAAGCATATAAACACAAATTACAAATATGGCAGTTTTAGATTAGAAGCCACCCAGCCCCCTCCCCCCTTCTCACACGCAAAAAGAAAAAAAAATTAAATAAGAAAAATTGAAAAAAAAAGGAAGAAGATTTTTTTGTCTGTTTAATCAACTTTCTTCTTCTTTTCTGTGATTCGGAAAGTGAGAATCGTCTTTATTTTTTAATCTTTGTAGTAATAAAATTGAGCATTTGTTTCAATCATGAACCATAACTCTTTCTCATTTATATGAATGAGAACTGTACCTTTTTTCACTTCAATCCAAAAAGTTGATTTCTTGCTTCCAATGGGGTTTTTAGCGCTACATGTGTATTCGCCGGAGTCTTCAAACCTCGCTTGATGAATCGTGAGAGTGTTCTTTTTTCCAAGATGCATCCCATCCTTAGTCCAGTGTACCTCAGGTGTAGGAAAACCTCTTAGAGAGCAATTAAACTGAAGAGGTGAATTGTATGTGACCGACTGATTGATGAGCTGAGGATTAATTTCAGGAGGACCTGAGCATGGAATTAAGAAGCACAATTCAAAAGAGGTGAAAAAAGGGGGGAAAAAAGAACAGAAAATGAAAAGAGTAACTAGAAAAGAAAAAGTAATTTAACATTTACCTGTAACTGTAACCCGAAAAGCTGCTTCACGTTTCCCTTCACTGTTCTTAGCGCTGCATGTATATTGACCAGCGTCTCCATAAGTTACTTGTTTAATGGTGAGCTTGTTCGTGGTATTAAGTAGCTTTCCATCTCTTGTCCAATTCACCTCTGGTTTAGGAAAACCCTTCACAAGACAATCCATTTGAAGGGTTGAATTAAATTTGACAGACTTCTCTCGCCGAGAATTAATTTCAGGAGGACCTTTATTTTTGAAAAGGAAAGTAATGATTAATGTATAACTAATGGCCCATTCCCTCCCTTCTCCTTCCTTTCAACCGTCGCCCACCCCCTTGGTGAAATTCCTTCTTTTCCTCAGCTTCCTGCTGCTGTAAAAATGAAAAAAATGGCAACTAAAATGTTTGTTAAGAAAAGACTGCAACCGTAGTCTTTTCTCATTTCGACGGATCTAATCGGAAAGAAATAAAGGTCCAACAAAAAAAAAAGTTTCCAATTCCGTACTCGCCATGATCCTTTAGATTGTGGAAGGTAATAATAGGACAGCTGAGTAATATTTTGCAACATTTTCATCCAGAGCATGAGTGCTTTACTTTTTCCTCATACATGAAACCACTTACATTTACAAGGTCGTGTTTCCTGAGTTCTTGAGCAGTTGAATTCTAGAAGTAAGGTTATCCATATAATCTTTCAAAAGTGATAATAGTTAGGCCTTAGTCAGCTTTTATTTATTATTATTTTTTTTTTCATTCAGAGAAGCCATTTATTGAGAAGTATCGAAATTCCCGCCAAATTATCCGCTTAAGAA
This sequence comes from Pocillopora verrucosa, assembly GCF_036669915.1. Classification (NCBI taxonomy): domain Eukaryota; kingdom Metazoa; phylum Cnidaria; class Anthozoa; order Scleractinia; family Pocilloporidae; genus Pocillopora; species Pocillopora verrucosa. Next base: position 9,747,019 of record NC_089322.1, on the reverse strand, counting down.
ATAAGCATTGAATTTTGCTTAAATATAGCTTAAAAATATATAAAAGTCTGGTTATCAATCCATTATTCATGGTGTAATGCCCATGACTTTGATTGCCATCTATTTTGCCATCAATACATAAGAATTCACTTATTTAAATAACAGCTTATTTACGTCATGCAGTTTTTTGAAGCTGTAAACAATGATGAAAACCTACAAATGCGCTTTTAAAAGTTTCGTCTTGTCACTTACCGACTCTTTGCCTAGTCTGGACGCACCCTTTGCAACCAGCGCTCCACGATGACCAGGCCATGCAACCTTTGAAAACAATCAGTTGAGTGAAAAAAGCGATATGAGAAATCGTTTCCCTGTTGCATCAATCTGAAGCTTGCCGTAAAGGATACTAAACAAACAATTATTTTTGTCGATATCGTCACTTCCTAATCTATAAGGAGGCCTCAAACCAAAGTCTCCAAGTTGAAAAGATTGATGCCTTGCCGCTCCCGATCCCGTCTCATTCGTGTTTTCCCAACATCCTGCAGGAATTTATCATTTCAGCCCTGGAAAATGACACTGTTTTCGATTGCTCAAATAGATGACTACGGAAAAATTTTCAAAGAAAGAAACTTGGATTTTAGTGGTGTCAGTTTTGAATTCTCAACTTTTGCTTTTAAAGCCCCACCAGAAGATGGCTGAGGCCTGAAACATCGGAATTTGATCGTTATAACAGTTAAGAGTTTGCTTCAATGCTGCATCTTTGTACACTCGTGTACTGATCCACAGAAAAACACTTTAGCTTGTCTCCGTTTTCTGAGTGGGAACTATTCGTTTGATTAACCATCTTTATTACCTATAAATAACAGTTAAAATATGCCTACTTACAATCTGTTAGGATGAGGATGTTAGGTGAACATGAAAAGAAAGATTGCACACTCAGTTAGGAGATGAATAGCTTAACCATGCATCAATAGGCTACACACACCATACTCTTCATACATGTAATTGACTGAACATGCACTCACCCGCTTATAAATCCGGAAAGAATACCATGAAAGGGAAAAATAATTCAAACAAAGTCATTTATTAATCTAATCATTTATTTATTTATTTTGACCTTAGCACTTTGTTCGTTATGTCAATGCTCTCTGTTAAAGTAAATAATTATACAACAGGTTTTGTTAAATCAAACAAACAATTGGCTCCAATATCAATGACATCTGGTGATGATCGCACAAACATCTTTCATTAGGGGACCTTGATATTGGCAGACAGACAACAGTCACTGTTATTATGCTGACACAGCTGCCCACAAAACTAATATCGTTTTGAATGAAAATATTTCAATAGTAACAGATCGGTGATCATTGAGTTTATATTGACACACCGGAGTACACTTCAGTCACGGGAACGGTGATATTGATAGTTACCTTCAGCTTTTTCTAGGCAAAAAGGAAGAGATAAGAAAAGATGTGCAATTAACTATACAAATGGCGTAGCTCAAATGCAGCGCTACATCTAAATTTTTAACTCACTTCTTAGAAAGAATCGTTTTCAAGTACTCTATTTTCTCATTGGAAGAGAGTATTAGCGTCTATTTCCCAGAGCAGGATCCTACGTAAGACAATAAGTCTTTCAAAAATAAACGCGAAATTTTGTCAAGGATAGGGTGCATTTCTAAATTTCAGTTTTACACCGAAATTTTAAAACACTTAAGTGCCTCTCTCGCTAAGAGCGGTCCTCTCGACTTCCCGTCGGAAAAAAGTTTTATTTTATTTTTTGCCCATGAAAAGCGTTTAGGGCACATGTTTCAAAAATAGTTTAGTTGTTCTCCAATTCTCTTTTTTTGCGTCGCCACAAGTCAAAAATGATTTTTGGCCAGACCACCCCTGTGGACAGCGATCGAAAGTGTAAATTTCAAAGATTTCGTCCAGCGCGCGGCGACTGCAACAATGTAGCTCACGGAATTCTATCTTGATAAAAGTTACAAGATGTATTCAGTTAGTTCACAGAACTGTTAGTTCAATAGAACGGTCAAAAGGAGATCTTAGTCAATTTCTAGAATCATGTAAATGATCTTTGACACCAGCGCAATTGAGGAAACACGACATAGATTTGCGTTGTTTTTAAGAAGTTGGTGGATGGAAGCTAGAAATATAACCGCGGGTTTGAGGCAATCCGTGACCTCATTGGTGTATAAACTATGCACTGATATGCTTTATCAGCCCGATTAACGCCTGCATTTTGAGAATTCTTTCGTACAAAGTGGTAAATTTTTGATATGCAAATTGAGCTCGAAGAGAAGGGTCTCCTCTGATCCGCTGACGCTGGTATGAAAAATATTTCAGCTGAAGTTTCCATATTTTGTCTGTGAACTAACTGAATACATCTTGTAACTTTTATCAAGATAGAATTCCGTGAGCTACATTGTTGCAGTCGCCGCGCGCTGGACAAAATCTTTGAAATTTACACTTTCGATCGCTGTCCACAGGGGTGGTCTGGCCAAAAATCATTTTTGACTTGTGGCGACGCAAAAAAAGAGAATTGGAGAACAACTAAACTATTTTTGAAACATGTGCCCTAAACGCTTTTCATGGGCAAAAAATAAAAGAAAACTTTTTTCCGACGGGAAGTCGAGAGGACCGCTCTTGGCGAGAGCGGCACTTAAAGCCCTATCATGCCGATGTTGCGCATTTCTTTTTTCATTCATCACCTGTGCCCCAGATAAACATGTAAACATGTGACAGGTCAATTGTTTTAGGCATGGAAAAAGAAAAAAATGGCGGACAATCCCTAAAGAGCCTCACCTACAGCAAGAACTGGAGACATGATGCACTCTATGCGGCACCATTTTGTGCTGATAGTTTCTACTTTACGTGTAGAAAAAATTTATCCTTTGGTAAATAAACGTTGCCGAAGATTTAAAATTTATTTTGATTTTATCCAAGAAAATGCAGGAAATGATCCTTTTCAAATCTTTAGACAGAGACTACGTCTATAAACTTTGCTCCTTTTTTCGGTTTATCAGCACGGTATAAGGGAAATGCATTACGTATATATGTATGTTGTAGCTATTTCTACAACCAACCAAGGAAACTTACCCGCTAAGTTTTCAGCATTGTAGGGAAAGAGAAATAAGTGATTTTAGTTACATGTGTGGGAAGACCAACAAACTTTAAAATAAGCGGGTCGAGAGAACGGAAAATGAGGCGAAAATACACATTCAATAATCTCAAAACTATAAGCAATATATAATTTACAATTCCCATGGGTATTACCGGCTCCTCTGTGTTTGGATGATTACTCTTATCACAGCTAACCACAAGCCATGGCTCTAGTTTATCCGATACATGGCCAAATGATGTCCAGAAACCTAACCCATAAAGCAAGGCGTTTATTTGGACACTAGTGAATGGACGATCTCGGAACACATGCTCTTTCGACGTACCAAATGTCTGTCAAAGTCTATTAACATATCAAGACATAAACCAGGAATAAATTATCCTTACAGATTAAAATAAAAATTTGTACTTACGTCCTAATCGTTTTCGTCAAATACCAAGGCCAAGGAGTGAAATGAAAAAAGTCAACAGAAAAACAAATGAATTAAATTAGTTCAGTAACGAGTGGGTTTATATTCATTTGTAAGTCGTCCAGAACTTCTGATCAACAGATTGGTTTAGTGCAAAAACATTTATCTAATTATGACCTTAACTCTTAGTTTCAAAGCGATGAAATCTCAGTTTTGTGGTTTACTACACATAGCATTAAAGCTTTAACCAAATTGGACAACGGGATCATACAGGATCTTTTATTGCTTAACTTCCACCTTGAATATTAATCTTTATTAGAGCCCAGTTAAAGACAACGTAATTCAATTTCCAATCATAGGTTCGGAAGCAAAACGAAAAATATGTATATATATATAAAGGACATGTATTATGATTTCACATTCATATATTTATTCTTAATAATGATAGTAAAAAAAATGCAATTTAAACCATTGCCAAGACTAAATAACGTTGTGCTACATGATTTTTATTGCTGTTGTAGGCAGGCAAATGACAACTGAAACCCTCCAAATTACTATTAAAAAATCATACTTACGATCTGTTTGCCAGTTAAGGTAGGTAACAAGAAAAAAAAACAAACATATATTATATTAAAGTTCACAAGGCAACCAGATGGACAATCAGACATGGTTTGATGCTACTCTGGTTAAAAGATTTAATGAATGTAACCGTGAAGTTACAATCCATAGACCCTATGTTTCGACACCCCAGTCTAGTGCCTTCATTCAGGCAGGTAATTAGTGAGAATATAAAAGGACCTCTTGTCGCAGCGATTAGATCAACCCTGATGAAGGCACGAGACGCGAGTGTCGAAACTTTGGGTCTATGAATTGTCATTTCTCGGTTACATTTATAAAATCTTTAAACCAGGGTAGCATCAAACCATGTCCAAAAAAATATGTATCGGTTAGAAATGCACATTCCTTAAAGTTGTCATCGCTAACAGACAAATGTATTTTTTGTTTTGTTTTATCGCTTCTTATCTCACGTGTTGCTAAGGTTAAGTATCGTAATGATTCGAATTAGCGCCCGGGTGTGTATTCACCTTTGTTACCTCAGAGGTGGCCGCTTATTTGAAAGAGGGCGCTTATTTATTTCTTGAGAAAATGCAGATGGTTGTTTTTGTACTGGGAATTGAGAATGGGCGCTTATTGGTATGAGAGTGCTTACTCAAGAGGGGCGCCTGTTGTGTAACACAAATTCGAGGGAGGGGGACGGTGCCTCTCAACATGCTTAGTGGTTTATTGCACCGATAAACCGATAGAAAGTGTGGTGGTTTAATCGCTATGAAGCAAAGAAAACGATACTTACGCTCTGGTTTGTCAAATGTGAGTCAGTGTAACATCAAAAGGAAAATGAAAAGAGAGAAAACAAAATGAATAGATTAGCTCACAAACAATCATTAATTTATGAGACAGTCCTTATTTAACTCATAAGACACAGTTCTCATTTACAACGCAAGAAGAATGTAAATAAACATTTTAATTTTTTCTCTTACGTCAAAACGTTGAAATAATTTGTTACTTTTCTCTGGCATATGGTTTACAAAGTACTGTCGTGTTCTCCCAACATACTAAGTGATTTAACATGCCGATTAACCGATAGAAAGTGTGGTTTGATCGCTATTAAGCAAAGAAAACGTTACTTACTTGCTGATTTGTCAAATGTGGGTCAGTGCAACAGATTAAAAGAAAATTGAAAAGAGAAAAAAAAGCGAATGGATTAACACACAAACAACCATTAACTCATAAGACACAGTTCTCATTTACAACGCAAGAAGAATGAAACTTAGCATTTTAATTTTTTCTCTTACGTCAAAACGTTGAAATAATTTGTTACTTTTCTCTGGCTTATGGTTTACAAAGTACTGTCGTGTTCTCCCAACATACTAAGTGGTTTAATACGCCGATTAACCGATAGAAAGTGTGGTTTGATCGCTATTAAGCAAAGAAAACGTTACTTACTTGCTGATTTGTCAAATGTGGGTCAGTGCAACAGATTAAAAGAAAATTGAGAAGAGAAAAAAAGCAAATGGATTAACACACAAACTATCATTAACTCATAAGACACAGTTCTCATTTACAACGCAAGAAGAAGGAAACTTAGCATTTTAATATTTTTTTTCTCTTACGTCAAAACGTTGAAATAATTTGTTACTTTTCTCTGGCATATGGTTTACAAAGTACTGTCGTGTTCTCCCAACATACTAAGTGGTTTAACATGCCGATTAACTGATAGAAAGTGTGGTTTGATCGCTATTAAGCAAAGAAAACGTTACTTACTCCCTGATTTGTCAAATGTGGGTCAGTGCAACATATTAAAAGAAAATTGAGAAGAGAAAAAAAGCAAATGGATAGACACACAAACTATCATTAACTCATAAGACACAGTTCTCATTTACAACGCAAGAAGAATGTAACTTAGCATTTTAAGATTTTTTTTCTCTTACGTCAAAACGTTGAAATAATTTGTTACTTTTCTCTGGCATATGGTTTAAAAAGTACTGTCGTGTTCTCCCAACATACTAAGTGGTTTAATACGCTGATTAACCGATAGAAAGAGTGGTTTGATCGCTATAAAGCAAAGAAAACGTTACTTACGCCCTGATTTGTCAAATGTGGGTCCGTGCAACAGATTAAAAGAAAATTGAAAAGGGAAAAAAAGCAAATGGATTAACACACAAACAACCATTAACTCATAAGACACAGTTCTCATTTACAACGCAAGAAGCATGTAACTTAGCATTTTAATTTTTTCTCTTACGTCAAAACGTTGAAATAATTTGTTACTTTTCTCTGGCTTATGGTTTACAAAGTACTGTCGTGTTCTCCCAACATGATTAACCGATAGAAAGAGTGGTTTGATTGCTATTAAGCAAAGAAAACGTTACTTACTTGCTGATTTGTCAAATGTGGGTCAGTGCAATAGATTAAAAGAAAATTGAAAAGAGAAAAAAAGCAAATGGATTAACACACAAACTACCATTAACTCATAAGACACAGTTCTCATTTACAACGCAAGAAGCATGTAACTTAGCATTTTAATTTTTTCTCTTACGTCAAAACGTTGAAATAATTTGTTACTTTTCTCTGGCTTATGGTTTACAAAGTACTGTCGTGTTCTCCCAACATGATTAACCGATAGAAAGAGTGGTTTGATTGCTATTAAGCAAAGAAAACGTTACTTACTTGCTGATTTGTCAAATGTGGGTCAGTGCAATAGATTAAAAGAAAATTGAAAAGAGAAAAAAAGCAAATGGATTAACACACAAACTACCATTAACTCATAAGACACAGTTCTCATTTACAACGCAAGAAGCATGTAACTTAGCATTTTAATTTTTTCTCTTACGTCAAAACGTTGAAATAATTTGTTACTTTTCTCTGGCTTATGGTTTACAAAGTACTGTCGTGTTCTCCCAACATGATTAACCGATAGAAAGAGTGGTTTGATTGCTATTAAGCAAAGAAAACGTTACTTACTTGCTGATTTGTCAAATGTGGGTCAGTGCAATAGATTAAAAGAAAATTGAAAAGAGAAAAAAAGCAAATGGATTAACACACAAACTACCATTAACTCATAAGACACAGTTCTCATTTACAACGCAAGAAGCATGTAACTTAGCATTTTAATTTTTTCTCTTACGTCAAAACGTTGAAATAATTTGTTACTTTTCTCTGGCTTATGGTTTACAAAGTACTGTCGTGTTCTCCCAACATGATTAACCGATAGAAAGAGTGGTTTGATTGCTATTAAGCAAAGAAAACGTTACTTACTTGCTGATTTGTCAAATGTGGGTCAGTGCAATAGATTAAAAGAAAATTGAAAAGAGAAAAAAAGCAAATGGATTAACACACAAACTACCATTAACTCATAAGATACAGTTCTCATTTACAACGCAAGAAGAATGCAACTTAACATTTTAACTTTTTCTCTTACGTCAAAACGTTGAAATAATTTGTTACTTTTCTCTGGCTTATGGTTTACAAAGTACTGTCGTGTTCTCCCAACATACTAAGTGGTTTAATACGCCGATTAACCGATAGAAAGTGTGGTTTGATCGCTATTAAGCAAAGAAAACGTTACTTACGCCCTGATTTGTCAAATGTGGGTCAGTGCAACAGATTAAAAGAAAATTGAAAAGAGAAAAAAACGCAAATGGATTAACTCATAAGAAACAGTTCTCATTTACAACGCAAGAAGAATGCAACTTAACATTTCAATTTTTTCTCTTACGTCAAAACGTTGAAATAATTTGTTACTTTTCTCTGGCTTATGGTTTACAAAGTACTGTCGTGTTCTCCCAAAATACTAAGTGGTTTATTACGCCGATTTACTCAACATTTTATTTTTTCTCTACAAACTGACAAGTTTGAAGGCTGCACGTTCAACATTACTGTTTATCGTGGTGATTGCTGTGCGATGGAGTCACAGACGGGCGTAGAGAGGTTCAATAAGATAATTCATTTTGTCCCTTTTGAGCCGGGAACAACTGACAGAAGCAAGCCAGCTGAATTCATAAGCACAGTAAGGGGATTAAAAATATGATATCTTCACCGCGTGCAGGGAAATTACCGCCTATAAGGCGTTGGCAAACATAGATCAAAAGACAAAGCTAAGGTGTATACAGCTAAAAGAAATTGTGATAAAGATCAACCGAATTTTCCTCTACACCTTAAACCATTCCACTCCCACACCAGGCATGGAAGGCCGTAGGAGAAGGCTGGTGGGCGAGTAATGAGCTGGACTTTCTGACAGAAATACTCAAAATAGGGCAAGACTACATAAAAAGAAGATAAAATACTTACGCTCTTTAATCCATCGCAGATTTTAGAGAAACAAAGATCAAAGGAAAAAATGTTAATTTTCGATTAACATTACTGTTGATACTCAGCTTGCTTAATTATTTTACCAGATACGGTATTAAAGACATTAATGATAATATGCAATCAAGAGCACAACAATTCGTAAATCGTTACTGTTACTTTAGGGAACGATTTTATAATTCAATCTTTTTCCTTTTCAAAATTTACCCCCCCCCCACCCTTTCCGAAAAAAATATAATAAATAAAAGGCAATTGTGGGCAACTGATTATGTTTACTAGTACTAACCAAAAAATATTAAACTTCCACAGGACACGTTGTGCAAATCAAAATAATTTGAATCTTTTATGACATTTGTACTGAATACACTTTAAATAATTCGAAGAAAATTTATTCCTCAATACGACTGGTATTCAGAAAAGTAAATTAATGCGATCGAGGTAAGTAAAACTACCAAGCTTGAAGTTATAGCAATAACAGCCAGGAACAAATTTATTTTTAAGTAAGTGTAAAACTCCTCTTGGCGAACAATGATCGAATGGACCTTAAGTATAGTCTAACCACTTCTGGAATTGTGATCACCGTCTACAAATTACTGATAAATTGCATTGCCGAAATCAAAATTGCTTTCTTCTCTGGCTGTCCAAAAGTTCGGGAGTTCAGGCGATGGTAATGATGCTAGTCACTTTCTTGCAACATTCACCGGTATTTAACATATGGATTACATAGAGAAAATGAGAGGCAGTTGCAAGGCACGCAAAAATGTTATCCACTCCACACATGCTTTATTGACCTAGCGGGAGGACATGAGGGCTGATAAGGCCAAAAACGAGGCTAATATCCAGCCATCATTACTGAACAAGCTTGGTCAATAAAGTATTTATTTTACAGAAAAATATTCACTTCAACAAGAATCAAGAATGCCAACAATAATGGCGTGTGCTCGACTAAGTTTTCTTGGTTTTGACGGGTCACTAGCGCTCTTTATTTTATGATTCCATTGTCGACTGACAGGATTCCATCTCACCAATGGGCACTGCTAGCTATCTAAGAAAGCATTTTCACATGGTTTATGACTAGCTCTTTAGGCCTCTATGTGAAATGTGTAAAAAGCTTGCCCTATGCATATGCTTATGAGCTCTGACGGCGATTTGGAACTGAGCCGACACCAACTTTGAGCGCCTGAGTAAATGAGTAAAAAGTGTCATCGATTAAAACTTGTTTGAATAATGAAAGTAAAAACTTACCATCTGATTTATCCGGTAACAAATGGGGAAAAAAAGTTTAAAGAAGTAAGAAATTAACAGTTTAAAGTTATAGCTCAATTCAAAATACTTTCTGGCCTGTAATTACATAAAATTTCTGCCATTTGTGTAACTAAATACATTGAATGTTACTTACAGCCTGGAGATCGATTGATTTTGAAGAATGCCGGTAAAAGAAAAAGAAAAAACAAAGATTTGTTGTAAGTGTTGAAAAAGAAAATCGACTGTTAAAGCACATTGCCCTTTTATCCAATTTCCAACATATGGACGTTTTGATCATCATCTTTTTCGATCCTAGCGTTTAATATAGAACTGCACAGTCTCTTCTTAGAGTTGCTTAAGTCCCCGCATTTTACCAACTCTCTGTGTTGCTCCAGTAAGGCTGCCAGAACCGTAATTGATTCGAATAACTTTTGCAACTTATTCAGCAATGATACAAATTTGGGTGATAGAGAGCATCTATTAATCATGACATGGCTCAACGACTTATCAGTGGAACGTTGTTGTGATATAGTTAAACCTATGCTTAAAGAACTCTCTTACAGAGAATACCTTAGTATGTTATATAACATTCTTTAGCATGACCGAATGTAATGTGTCAAGTTATAAACTGAACTGATAGTCGATGAAATTCAATTTTACATTTAAAAAATACAACCCAAAGTTAAGAGAGGATGTCAACATCCATCGAACAAATTTGAAATATTGTGGCAAGTCGCCCAAAATTCGTTTTCTCTCCTACTTTCATATTTTGTAGCCCAATATGTTCTAATAATTGTGGTGAAGTTTTTTTGCAAAAATATATTTCAGTTTTCGAGAAGTGCCTTTTTTCGTTCGACCGCTCAAATATGCAAATTTTCACCGTGAATATTACCCAACTTGTGTGACCTCATGTAACGAATGTACTAGACCTACGGTATTTCTGTGAACATAATCCTTTGTTTTATCATTTAACCTTAATCCCCTGTCGTTATTGAAGCTGCCAAAGAAATATTTATTTTTTGGTGAATATTTTTGTCCGACATACGTTTCCTATGTCGAAAAGTAGCATCAAAACAAAGACAGTTTTAACAATGACCGATATGACACAATCTACTGAGCTTCAAGCTTTTAAAAGACCAAAGGATGGTTATAAAGTTACTGTAAAAATTTCCTTGTGTATTTGTGTTGTTCTATCTTGGACGAACTCAAAGTCTGGCAAAATTTACTTGATAGCGACTATGAAATGTACATGGTGCGCCTGCTTGTCGCCACCGTTATTTGGCATAAATCACTACAATTTGTACAAAAGTCTAACATAATACTCTAACCTTGTTTATTTATGATTTTATTAGCCGTTTCGATTATTATGTTACGACTGGGTATTACTTTTTGAAAGGAGCTCAAGTTTTGTGTTATGTTTTCCCCTCCCTCATTTATATCATAAGCTAGTCACGCAATAGTTGATACCGACACAAGTGAATATTTACCATTAATGAAGATTTTTGTTTACGTCTTCACTAATCGTTGTTTCAGCGGCAGCGAAGCAGTTAGAAGCGGGTTGTTGCTTCAACGCTACTGAAATTTTTAGTATTCAGACAGGCGAGCAAAGCGTGATGCTCTGGGAATAAAAACTTTTAAGGGCCTTTTACATGATATCCGAATGAGTTTTGTACAAGAACGAGTTCATACCGGTTGCCACATGATAACCAGCGTAAAATTTATTCGAAATGAGTCATTTCTGAGTGAGTTTTGTTGGGGTTTTCATTACAGAAGGAAACACTCATTCTGGACGACCTTTTCTACCTGTACAATGTAAACGCGGCACGGCTCTCATATTTGTATGAATCCTCTGTAGGAGCGAGGGAAGCGTTGAAAAAGACAGAAAGGGTCATAAGGACTTGTTTTTACAGGCTTATTGTTGCCACTCCCACACGGATAAGACTTAAGCACTTTTTATAATTTTACAGCGGTCGTTTTCGAAATTCCAGGCGCGCACCTCTTATGTAAATAGTCCCCCGGGGGTGCTAATACGTGCAGCACACTTGACATTTAGCAAGGAAAAATTCTGATGTGATTTTGGCGAAGAGAAACATGTTTTGCCAGCGTCTAGTCGCTAGGGCGGAAGGGCCCTTTACCACCGTGTGCATAATTACGCGTCCCCCCAGACGGCGGAGAGCCAACAAAGTGTTCAGACATTACTTCAGAAAACTCCGCCTCTGAATGAATTTTTGGTAGCCTATTGACCAATTCCCAATCGAAACTTAAGTCTGACGTCACGCGTAATTTTGCTCACGGTGGTAAGTAGCCTACTTACCGAAGCCAGATTGTACGAATTTTCCAGACATCTTGAGTACTATCTGGGATACACGCTTGCCAATTCCCCTATCGGCTTTTGGAATCGACTTAACCCTACCTTTACTATGGCCGGACATTTCTTTTGGCACCCTACATCTGCTATTGGAACCACGATTCCACCCAACACTGCAATTTGATCTGTGAGTGGGGCAATTTGTAAAATCATTGATAACTTTTTGCGTCTCAAAGATGCCGGCACGCGACAAAACAAGATCAACTTCATTTTCTGGATCTGAAACTTGCAACTCCACAAGTGACTTGAAATGTCTTTTTAACAATCACGCAAGGGAACGACTTTGTCTTTTCGATAACTAAACCTACAAGTTCCACCAGCGAACGATTTAACTAAACAGCAAATCTCCATGTTAGCATGTAAGATGAGACGCTTATGAAACAGATCAGTTAGCTAAATCAGTATGTACTTGTCAATCAAATTGACTATTGTAACCAATATTACTTTGACTTCAGCCGGCAAAAGATGACTTTTTTGATGGATCTGGACATTTTAGTTTTCTGAATGCAGTAATTCCTGAAAGGTTTTTCTAGATGTCATGCAAAGAGGAAAAAAAACCCATCTCTTGGTACTTCGGAGGTTGATTCATCTTTATATTTCTGTGTCACGCTTGTCACGCAACTGATATAATGCGGGTATCAGCGGCCATCCCGAGGGGTCGACCCCCGGGCAACCCAAGGGCAACCCACGGGCTTAGCAGGGGATTTGTAGCAAAGGCATGCCCCGCACGCGGGGCATTAGAGCGCTTTTGCGTTTATGGCAAAATACCCCGGGGCCATACCCACGGAATTTGCACGTAATCTGCTGTATTGTATTGTGCTGTTGCTCTGTGCCGTAATGGGTGTAAGAAACGACCTGATCTCAGTTATTTTTGCTTTCCTACAAGGCCCAATGAGCGTAAGAAGTGGGAGGTTTTCTGTAAGCGAGCGGATAAAAAATTCAAGACACTCGGCGATCCAAGAATCTGTTCATTGCATTTCAAGGAAAGCGACATCGAGATTTCCATATCATACGGTTATGAAGCGTCTTGCCGATAGGAAGAGACAGTGTGTTGAACAACCGCAAGCCAAGAAAATTTGCCCCAGAAAGCTCGAATTTGAGGACTCCATAGAGACTTGTGTGGATTTTAGTGCTGATGTGGCTTCAGTAAACCATGATCACTCGTACTTTTGCATCGAGGAACAGGCAACACCGCCTATATGTTGCCCGTGTTGCTCCAGGGGTGGGGGTATTTGTCCCATTTTTGCCCTACCCGAGGGGCTTTAGCATGTATTTGTCACGGCAGCTGTGACAAATGCCCCTGGGTGCCCGGGGGTCGACCCCTCGGGATGGCCGCTGATACCCGCGTAATGAGATAGGGAAGATATATAAACTGGAACTCAAATCTGGCTAGAATGTGGTGGAGTATAATTAACGTGATCATCGAAACAGCTTATAAACAAGGTAAGAGTGTTAATGTTAGATTTTTTTGCAAATTGTAGTGATTAATGCCAGTTAACAGTGGCGACAAGTAGGCGCATCATGTATATTTCATAGTCGCTGTCAAGTAAATTTTGCCAGACTTTGAGTTCGTCTCAAGATAGAACAACACAAATACACAAGGAAATTTTTACAGTAACTTTATAACCATCCTTTTGACTTATAAAAGCTTGAAGCTCAGTAGATTTTGTCATATCGGTCATTGTTAAACTGTCTTTGATTTGATGCTACTTTTCGACATAGGAAACGTATGTCGAACAAAAATATTCACCAAAAAATAAATATTTCTTTGCCAGTTTCAATAACAACAGGGGATTAAGTTTAGATGATAAAACAAAGTACATTCGTTACATGAGGTCACACAACTCGGGTAATATTCACGGTGGAAATTTGCATATTTGAGTGGTCGAACGAAAAAAATTATTTTAAGAAAACTAAAATAAATTTTTCCAAAAACAATCACCACAATTATTAGAACACATTGGGCTACAAAATATGAAAGTAGGAGTGAAAACAAATTTGGGTGACTTGCCGCTCTTTGTTTGATGCATGCTGACATTAGCTCTTAAAATAAATTTTGCTGGATGGGCTCAACTTACAGAAATACCAAGTAGACCAAGAAGTTACAAAAATAAATAGCACAATAAATGGGTACTTTTGTTATGATAAGTTTGTTTGTTACCACCCATAGAGATACAAAAAGAATTCAAAACTTATCCGGTGCACCCATGTTCAAAGGGCCCCACATTTTTTTTGCGATAACTTTGGGTCTACTAAAAGTCAAGAATAACTCGTTGATTTCGAGAGGTGGGAAAGGAAGCCAACTATGTTTGCAGCACAATGAACACACCACAGCCGTTTTTACTTCCTTTGTTTTGATTACGTTCTGCCACTTTTTTGCGACTCCATCACCAACATTGTCTAAAATTTACGAGCTTTATTAGTCGGGCAATCCCAAGGGAGCAAGATGGGCCTATCTTGCCCGCTCGGGTAACCAATCAGAACTAAGGGCTTCAGATTGCCCACGGGCACTGCCAGCGCTATAACAACTTGGAATGACGGCTGTGTGCGCATGTAACTAAAAAATTTTTAAAATACAGGTAGAAAATTTCTTTCGAGAAATTCCACGCTATTGCGACAGTATTCAACTGCCCAAGAATGATGTGACTAGCGTCCAACGTAATCCTATTCTGTTCCGCATTTTTGTTACTTTTTTAATGGATAATCTTTTGAAGATAAGTTCCCCAGTATGAAGATATTGAGTTATCTTAATATAATTTTAAAAAGAATAGGCCGTTGGTTGTAGTTTTTGTGTATGATTTAATTTGGATATATCAATTTTAATTACATAGAGAACTGGAAATATCCAAATTCAACTTTATGTAAATACAACCGGAGGCCGCTCAAAAGGCAATATCAAAATTAAGTTATTAAAACAAATGGGTACTTACAATCTGATAGGTTTGTTTGTTACCATCCGGAGTGATAAAAGGAAGTAAACAAGATTAATTAGTGCACATTCCCTAAAGGATCTTAGCGTGGATATCGTTAATCTTCATTTTCAGACAAGAAAGAAAGACCAGACAAAAAGAAAGAAAGGCCAGGAAAGCTAAGTTACAGTTTTTTTTTCTAATCTGGTCTGTCTTTGGTTTTTGTTTGTTTGTTTGTTTGTTTGTATTTCAATGTTCTCCTAATAAGGATATGAGCGAGGGATTAATCCTTAGATTAATCCTCCTAGATTGATCCTTATTCTCGGTGAGGATGCTAAGCTCAAATCTGATTTAATTGAATAAAATAAAATAAAAAGTACGCGAGAAATATCAGTTTTCCAATGTCAAGGTTAGAGTTCTTTGACATGATTGGCTAATTTTTGAAATACTGCGCGCTGCGCGTGAATACAAAAAAAAAACAAAGGAAGGAGAGGAAGAGGAAAATTGTTACTTGAAATTTGGAAACGAAAGAGATTTGCTACACTCCAGAACCAGTGGAACTGGTAGAACCTTTGGAACCTGCGGAACCA
Organism: Pocillopora verrucosa; assembly: GCF_036669915.1. Classification (NCBI taxonomy): domain Eukaryota; kingdom Metazoa; phylum Cnidaria; class Anthozoa; order Scleractinia; family Pocilloporidae; genus Pocillopora; species Pocillopora verrucosa. The sequence continues at coordinate 9,731,533 of NC_089322.1, read as the reverse complement.
ACAGAACCTGTGGAACCATTTCTTTTTTTTGTACATAAAAATAGTAATGAAATGAAATTAAAACTAAAAATACCTGAACACTGTTCGAGATTTCGATTTCAGGTGTAAAGAAGGTAACGTTAAAAAAGAAAAATGATTTTTTTTATCTACCTTGACGTCCAACACAGGAAACCCAAGCTCATACAGTGAGCATTTGTGAATATACAAATATGTTCACGTTGCGCAATGAGTGAGATATAAGGATTTGCATGGCAATAAACAGTCGCGCTCTCAACCTTAAAAAGTTCTGGACTATTTTTGAGTGAGGAAAAATTTATCATGCGCAATGGACAATGAATTCCAGCCTAAAGGTTTGCTGAGAGCCTTCGGATGATGTGATATTCGGATATCGCGGTACCAAAGCGTTATAGCTCAGGTAGGTGACTCCTGATCACTCCTCATGACATTACATACCCTTGTACTAGTACTGTAAATGTCGTCACAATTAAAGTTGAAGGTCCAGCACAATTAAAAAATATTTATCTTTTAAAGTTTTCTTTTTTATACCCGAAAACGAACTTTCCGACAGCGTTCAGGTCTTTTTAGTTTTCTTTTAGCTGATTACTTTTTTTTAAGAAAACATATGGGTTTCGGAGGTTCCGGAGGTTTCGAAGGTTCGACGGTCTGCTGATCCATAGTTTAGTAACACCAAAAAGAATCCATATTATTTTGATACTATGGTAAAATACAGCGGTCAAACAATTCTCATCAGTTTATCATTAAGTGTAGTAAACAAACAAACTAATGAATAAATGAATTAATCGTTATCTGTCTTCTAAATGTACAAGATCATGTTTCGATTTGCTTTTCTTCTGAAAAATTATGTAAATAAATACGTAGCAAAATACCACCCGATGAGTTAATTTGTTACCATCATGTGTGATAAAAGAATGAAAACAATACAAAATAAAATTTAAAAAAAACAACAACAAAACCCTGCTTCATTTCATTTATGAATTTTTTTGCCACCATGTTAAATGATAAAAGCAAGAAAGCAAGAAACATGTCTTAATACCACTCTCACATAAGGATATATACAGGGACACCATAACTAATGTTACTCTCGGTAAGTACAAATATCCATATAACTCATAACTAGATGTCGACTACCCTTAAAAAAAAAAGATGAAAGAAATAATGATGATAATAAAAAAAGTAATCATGTTTATATTGGAGAGGAGGCCAGGAACGTTGAAAGAAAACAACACCATCACTCAAGAATGGTAAGTTAAATGGTAAGTACTTAAAGGCTAAGCGCACCACCACTCAAGAATGGTAGACTGGAAATTTTTAATCATGTTTCTCTTGGAAAGGAAGCCAGTTAGGGTTTGTTCGTTCCCTTTTGATTAAATTAGATTACTCTCAACCACTTTGTCTCACAAATATTACTTTGTACTGATTACGTGAAAAAAACTCAATCGCGATCTATTTTCTCACAACTTCAACGTTAATATATGTATGTCGTTTTATTAAAACAAATTTTACAAATAGATACGTAGCAAAGTATATAAGTACTTACCCCCTAACGAGTTTGTTTGTGTGTTAAAAAAGAAAGAAAACAACACTTATAAGCGCACCATCACTCAAGAATGGTAGACTGGAAATTTTTAATCATGTTACTTACGGAAAGGAGGCCAGTTAGGGATTCTTCGTTCCCTTTTGATTAAATTAGATTACTCTCAACCACTTTATCTCACAAATATTACTTTGGACTGATTACGTGAAAAAAACTCAATCGTGATCTATTTTCTCACATCTTCAACGTTAATGACCTATATGTATGTCGTTTTATTAAAACAAATTTTCCAAATAGATACGTAGCAAAGTATGTGAGTACTTACCGTCTAACGAGTTTGTTTGTTACCAGCAGGTGTGTTAAAAAAGAAAGAAAACAACACTTATAAGCGCACCATCACTCAAGAATGGTAGACTGGAAATTTTTAATCATGTTACTCTTGGAAAGGATGCCAGTTAGGGTTTGTTTGTTCCCTTTTGATTAAATTAGATTACTCTCAACCACTTTATCTCACAAATATTACTTTGAACTGATTACGTGAAAAAAACTCAATTGTGATCTATTTTCTTACAACTTCAACGTTAATGACCTATATGTATGTCGTTTTTTAAAACAAATTTTGCAAATAGATACGTAGCAAAATATGTAAGTACTTACAGTCTAACGAGTTTGTTTGTTACCAGCAGGTGTGTTAAAAAAGAAAGAAAACAACACTTATAAGCGCACCATCACTCAAGAATGGTAGACTGGAAATTTTTAATCATTTTACTCTTGGAAAGGAGGCCAGTTAGGGTTTGTTCGTTCCCTTTTGATTAAATTAGATTACTCTCCACTACTTTATCTCACAAATATTACTTTGTACTGATTACGTGAAAAAAACTCAATCGCGATCTATTTTCTCACAACTTCATTGTTAATGACCTATATGTATGTCGTTTTATTAAAACAAATTTTGCAAAAAGATACGTAGCAAAGTATGTGAGTACTTACCCCCTAACAAGTTTGTTTGTTACCAGCAGGTGTGTTAAAAAAGAAAGAAAACAACACTTATAAGTGTACCATCACTCAAGAATGGTAGACTGGAAATTTTTAATCATGTTACTCTTGGAAAGGAGGCCAGTTAGGGTTTGTTCGTTCCCTTTTGATTAAATTAGATTACTCTCAACCACTTTATCTCACAAATATTACTTTGTACTGATTACGTGAAAAAAACTCCATGGTGATCTATTTTCTCACAACTTCAACGTTGATGACCTGTATGTATGTCGTTTTATTAAAACAAATTTTGCAAATAGATACGTAGCAAAGTATGTAAGTACTTACTCCCTAACGAGTTTGTTTGTTACCAGCAGGTGTGTTAAAAAAGAAAGAAAACAACACTTTAAGCGCACTATCACTCAAGAATGGTAGACTGGAAATTTTTAATCATGTTACTCTTGGAAAGGAGGCCAGTAAGGGTTTGTTCGTTCCCTTTTGATTAAATTAGATTACTCTCAACCACTTTATCTCACAAATATTACTTTGGGCTGATTACGTGAAAAAAAACTCAATCGTGATCTATTTTCTCACAACTTCAACGTTGATGACCTATATGTATGTCGTTTTTTTAAAACAAATTTTGCAAATAGATATGTAGCAAAGTTTGTAAGTACTTACCGTCTAACGAATTTGTTTGTTACCAGCAGGTGCGTTAAAAAAGAAAGAAAACAACACTTATAAGCGCACCATCACTCAAGAATGGTAGAATGGAAATTTTTAATCATGTTACTCTTGGAAATGAGGCCAGTTAGGGTTTGTTCGTTCCCTTTTGATTAAATTAGATTACTCTCAACCACTTTATCTCACAAATATTACTTTGGAATGATTACGTGAAAAGAACTCAATCGTGATCTATTTTCTCACATCTTCAACGTTAATGACCTATATGTATGTCGTTTTATTAAAACAAATTTTGCAAATAGATACGTAGCAAAATATGTAAGTACTTACAGTCTAACGAGTTTGTTTGTTACAAGCAGGTGTGTTAAAAAAGAATGAAAACAACACTTATAAGCGCACCATCACTCAAGAATGGTAGACTGGAAATTTTTAATCATGTTACTCTTGGAAAGGAGGCCAGTTCGGGTTTGTTCGTTCCCTTTTGATTAAACTAGATTACTCTCAACCACTTTATCTCACAAATATCACTTTGGACTGATTACGTGAAAAAAACTCAATCGTGATCTATTTTTTCACATCTTCAACGTTAATGACCTATATGTATGTCGTTTTATTAAAGCAAATTTTGCAAATAGATACGTAGCAAAGTATGTAAGTACTTACTCCCTAACGAGTTTGTTTGTTACCAGCAGGTGTGTTAAAAAAGAAAGAAAACAACACTTTAAGCGCACTATCACTCAAGAATGGTAGACTGGAAATTTTTAATCATGTTACTCTTGGAAAGGAGGCCAGTTAGGGTTTGTTCGTTCCCTTTTGATTAAATTAGATTACTCTCAACCACTTTATCTCACAAATATTACTTTGGGCTGATTACGTGAAAAAAACTCAATCGCGATCTATTTTCTCACAACTTCAACGTTAATATATGTATGTCGTTTTATTAAAACAAATTTTGCAAATAGATACGTAGCAAAGTATGTAAGTACTTACAGCCTAACGAGTTTGTTACCAGCAGGTGTGTTAAAAAAGAAAGAAAACAACACTTATAAGCGCACCATCACTCAAGAATGGTAGACTGGAAATTTTTAATCATGTTACTCTTGGAAAGGAGGCCAGTTAGGGTTTTTGCTCGTTCCCTTTTGATTAAATTAGATTACTCTCAACCACTTTATCTCACAAATATTACTTTGGACTGATTACGTGAAAAAAACTCAATCGTGATCTATTTTCTCACAACTTGAACGTTAATGACCTATATGTATGTCGTTTTATTAAAACAAATTTTGCAAATAGATAGCAAAGTATGTAAGTACTTACTCCCTAACGAGTTTGTTTGTTACCAGCAGGTGTGTTAAAAAAGAAAGAAAACAACACTTATAAGCGCACCATCACTCAAGAATGGTAGACTGGAAATTTTTAATCATGTTACTCCTGGAAAGGAGGCCAGTTAAGGTTTGTTCGTTCCCTTTTGATTAAATTGGATTACTCTCCACCACTTTATCTCACAAATATCACTTTGGACTGATTACGTGAAAAAAACTCAATCGTGATCTATTTTTTCACATCTTCAACGTTAATGAACTATATGTATGTCGTTTTATTAAAGCAAATTTTGCAAATAGATACGTCAACCACTTTATTTCACAAATATTATTTTTGATTGATTCCGTGAAAAAAAAATTAGAAAAATACGCAGAGAACACAATTGTTTGGTTGTTACCATGATGGGTGATAAAAGAAAGAAAGAAAGTAACATGTTTTCAGATCACTCTTAGTTAGCGATATTATTGGGGAAATCATAACTAATTTTACTCTCGGTAAGGAGGCCAAGGAAGTTGCGCTACGGTTTGCGCGTTCCGCTGATCTGATCTGATTGGGCTACAACCGGGCTTCTTATTTTGCCACTTGAAAAGTGCTGTGACAAATACCTCTATATCAAAATATTGAGTACAGTTGAAAAAAAATTAAACAAAATTTAAAAAAAAAAAACAACAGCTACTACATTTAAGTTATGGTGCACAAGTCCAAACCTAGTCGAATTAAAGTTCATTTGGCTCTTGAAAGACACTTGGTACTTTCATTTAAGTAATGATTGAATGAGGCAGACAGTTCTTCATACTTTAAGGAAACTATGTCAAAGCTTAACTGATACAAAAAGCGCTCTTTGATTGGTCAAAAAACTATTGTATATTTGCCTGTATACCCATTGAAAACTAAATCATCTTCCTTTCCTATAGAATGGCGCCTCAAGGGGCGAACTCACGGATTTTAATAATAAGAAAGATTCTATTAATTGAAACTTTTTATTTAAAATGCAGTTTACCAACTGGCTGCTCCCTTTTCAAGCCCTAATTTCCGCTGCGTGTTCGACTAGAATTCTCTAAGCTGCTCGTAGTGAAGGAGAAGTTGGCATGTTTTTGCTTCAAGAAAATTTTAACGACAAACTAATCGGACTTTTTGCATAAGAACAAAAACTACTCGCAAAAGTGCATGTGCACTCAAGATTTTATAGTAATTCCGTTTGTTGTCCGCTATTTCAGGTTTCATTTGATAGTTTTGCCAAGTCTAAGTGTTTTAAGCACTCTCTGTTAATTTTAACTAGGACTCAAGGAAAGCTTTAATGTAAGCTGATGCAATAGACACAAATTTGCTTATGGGAAAATAGTGTACCGTGTGAAAAAAAAAAAAAAAAAAAAAGGGAACGAAACCAGGATGGAATTTGATTCAGTGCTCACGACTCGATCGATGTCATTGTCTTTTTATTTTCCACTTTTGTTATGGGAGTTAACTGAGTTAACTCCTCTCTGAGGAATTAATTTCACAAGTTAAAATTCTGCCAATGACCTTTATTCACTGAGAAAGCTTCGGGTAATATTAAAATACTGCTTCTTAGCCTTGCAAACCTTAAAATTTTTCCGTAAAAATTATCAGATCGCAATCGCATTTGTAGGAAAATTCTTGCGGCAAAGATCGCGTTGTCGATGGCCAAATTGAAATATTCATCACTGGACGTTATTGTTTGTGTCCTTTGTTTGCATATGGCTGTGTCTCGTTAGTTTTCTTTACAATTTCTGCACAATTTCAATGCCGTTACTTTAATTCAGCTATAAATTAATTGCAGTCTTCGTTCATATGGCCGGCGTGTTCTCCCAACATCCCGCGTTGTTTATTAGTTAATTCCTTAAAATACGTTGTGGCTTATTTTGTTAGCACTGGAGCTTTGAGAACTAAATTAATAGGGGGTCTTTCATGGATTAACAAAAAAATATCAAGCATCATGCGCAATATTCTTCAGCCTGACCCTATGTGATCAGAAGAAAGGAACGGAGTAATGGTGTTATACCAGATATATACGAATTGAAATGGAAGAAAACACGATTCAGAGGCCTTGGTAAATTCAAATGGGTTGAGATTAAACAGTAACAACCAAACAAACGCTCTACAATGAATAGGTTATAACGCCCTGATGAGTTTGATTGTAACCTGAATAAATATATATGTTATTTGTCGGCTAAGGGTCGGTAAGGCTTCCAAACAAACTTTGAAACATTATTTTTACGAGTATCTGTCATAATCTGACACCTGTCAATTAGAGAGTGCGTAAGAGAAAAAAAGAGCGCATGTACACTTTTAAAAAACAACGAAACTAGTTTGGCAAGGACTGTCACGACAATATTTTCTTCAAAAACAGTCGATGATCGAACGGAAAGTATTATTCACTCTCATCGACGATTAATTCATGTACGAAGATTTACCTCTGTTCATTAGGCAAACGGCGAGGAAAGTAATTGTAAGTAAATATTTTTTTAGTAATAGTTGTGAGTCTGCTCGTTTGTTTGCTGCAATGGCGTGTGTAAATTGGTCTTTCCTCCACAAAAACTAAATTTGAATGATACACTCCAACGAGACACAAGAGGATTTAATGCGGCCTTCTCTCATTGAATTCCTTCAGTTTCTGTTGTGTAATTTACGGTACAAATGTCCAAATTAAACGGACTTGGAAAGACTCACTCGCTCTTTCACTACGCACAAATTATTTGAAAAAATTCAGATATTAAATGAATGAAAGTTCCATCGTTTAGTCTGACTGTAACCAAATACCTCACGTTTCCACTCACGAAAGACGACTCACGAAAGCGTTACCGTGGCTTGTGGGCAGAGGTAGGAAAATACTGACCGGGTAACGAACCAATTAGATTGCAGGATTCGTTACCGTGCCCTCTAAAAAAAAATAATGCTAAATATTGACTTAGTCTCCAAGAAATCTGTATAAGTCACAACCGAATGGTGCTACGCACGCATTATGAAAAAAAAAAAACGTTCTTTAATTGGTCAAATCAATTTCACTTTCCAACAGATGATCTTCTGCACCTTAACCTGTCTTAATTGTGTGTGATCAGGATCTGAGATTAAATCGAATCAAATACTTCGATTAAAAAAATAACTGGTAATAACATTGTCCAAGTAAACTTTTATAAACAATCTAAGCTAAAATACCCAAGATGGATAATAAAAAATAATGGTTACTTACAGCCTGATTGTAACCGGGTCAGGAAGGTAATGAGGAACAATTGGAAAGACAATAAAAGGATAAATAGATAATGATGAGGAAATGAACTAAATTGATTTGAAAATTGTAATTATTCAATATTTTTCCAACTCGATTAGATTATTAAAACAGTACTCACATGCTGTATGGAGCAGCAAAGGGGAAAAGAAAAGTAGCAAAAAGTGTTAGTTAAAAAATAAGTAGAAAATTTATGTCAAATACAAATTAATGTAACTTGGTTAAGTTCATGACCTAAGAAATTGTTTCAGACCGTTGAAACATTCCCCTTTATTTTAGATTATTGGGCTAGAGATCAATGAACGGCAATCAAAAACATATTAAAAAGTTACTAACATACCTAATGACATAACTTACATAAAGAGGATTATTTACAAAACTAGTCCACCTTAAACTTCAAACATTGATGCCTAACATGTACATATAACTGGTTTACTAAAACATATTGTTGCCTAACAAACTTTAATTTTCTTGACATACCGAAATTATTTTTTGCATCAACGTACGATACTATCCTCGATCACGAAAAAAGACAATAATAATTGTGATAACAATTAATAATTCTAATGATTATGATAGAAAAAAATGATAATAAAATCAATGATTATACTAAATAAGTAAATAAACGAGCCATGTCACGCGATATTTAGATATGTATATTTATCTTCTACATAAGGACATTATGTTGTTTCAGTGAACTTGTTTAAAGTTGCAACAAAGCAGTGAAAATTTTCCGAGATAATTTACATCAAATCAACCTCGACCCTGCATTCTTTTCTGCTCCTTACAAATACTCCACAACAGTGGTTCTGAGGCGTTCATTGAAGTTTGTCAATGGTCACCGACAGCGAATAAATCATTCCCGACTGGTTATTACGGAAACCAATTTGATTCTATCAATTGATAGCAATTGCTAACTTTAGCTTTTTTTCGGTGCGCGACTTTAACGTGACTGTTTTACTCCACTGCGAATTGTAAACGGAGTTTTTACAGCGAATAAATCAGTTTTCCAGTTCTGTTAAGTTCGCGAATGGTTATTACGAAAACCAATTGACTTATAGCAATCGATGATGATACTTTTATATGCCAGAAATTTACGTATGATCGATGAATAACATATTTTTGACTGTTCGTGGACTTAAGAGCAACGATTACGTCAAATTTCACCGGTTATCGCAATACACAAAACAGCAAATCTACCGCACGATGTAAGCTACCTATGTTTTTCACTGCCAGCCATGAAACTGGTTCTAAGACGAGAACTTTGATGGACAGATCAAAGAAATAAAATAATGGTGACCAGCGATAATCATGTAGGGTTGGCGTGTTAAGTCATCTTAACTGATGTCATGTTACTTCAACATGTGTTCAAGTAAGTAAATTTCATAGTTATCCAGGAATGATGATCATAATAATAACCGTCATAATCGTAAAAGGTACTTGGCAGCGAGTGTTGAGGGAGAAATTGCGGAAAGATAATCTCATCATAAACTTTAACACACGATCATTTCTATTCAGTGTTTAAATGAACATGGCGCTCGGTTGCCATTCTTGTTTACTGTTGATAGAGTTCGTGCCTAAGAAATGATTGGATCAATATCAGCATCTGGGCAACTGCCCACCTACCCCTCCCCTAACCCAACATTAACTCACTTGTAATTCAAACATCTACGAATTCTAGAGTTTAATAACAAATCGTTTCATCAGAAAATCTAGTTGACACTTGTTTCAATATGTTAGTTTCGCGATACCAATGCCTTTAGAGGGGCGCATTCAAGCGAGGCTATATCTAAAGTTGATTTTCATTTGGCTGCAAATTTAAATCCTTCTCTCAAAACTACTTAATGATACCGAACTGATGGTCACCTCGCTAACGTATTTTCAAGATCAGACAATCTATTATATTCTATCCCAAGTTATGAAATTGAATCAATAACTTAGAGTTTATCACCTTCCTACATAAGAAAATTTGCATATACATCCAATTCTATAATCGATGAGTACTTCCTGATAATAGTCATCGTTATCAACAAAAAGTAAAAGGACGAAAACAACATGAGTTTCCAGTCCAAAAATTGTCTGTCAGAATCCTAGCTTAGAGAGAGAGAACAACGTAGAAAACATTGTAAATACCAAGGAGGACTCGATGTATCATTATGATTCTGCAAACAATTATTTTTACGTTTTCACTTACCACCTGATGTGATTATTTCATCCAGCATGGTTGACATAGACAGCAGAGAAAAAGATTGGGATAAGCAGAGTTCAGGCGTTAAAACACTTGATCGGTTCAAGGAAAATTCAGTAAATCAAAGTAGTATTAAGAAGCTTCCTACTGATCATCACTACAGACTGAAAACTGGCCCTCGTTCTTCAATGATGCTATTGTATATAGATATGATACAACAACTGATATTAGAAAGTCAAACTCTCATACCATGTGTGACCCTCCACGGGGTCTCAGGGAATAAGGTGAAAGCACGCACACGGCCCGTTATAACACGCTCGCACGCTAATGGCATGACACGCTTACCGTGCAGAAATGCGCACAAAAACAATTGATTTTGGAAAGCGTGTCCGTAGATATTGTTCATATCTGGCTAACACGGAAGAGCTTTGTTTCTGTAACACGCTAGATTTTTTTTGTTTTTCTTAACACGCTAAGTTCCTTTGTTCCTTAACACACCAGCCTATCTTGTACAACCCAGCTCACTTTGTTACTTGTGTTTGTCAGCTTCTTAATCGTGAGAATGGTGTTTGTAAAGTATATTACTTACAGAATGTAAGCGGAAATGCAGAAGATATTCTGTCCTATCCGAAAGTTGTAATAAAAAAATGAAACATTCCCGGCAAATCACGGCTCTTTCCCTCAGGATTTTCACGGGGAATTCAGTGAGCACAACGTGTTTCACAAGGTCCAAAGGAGCTCAGTTTGAACACACGAATTACTTTTTTAAAACTTAATTCTTACCTTGTAAAATATAAATCCTTATCGCTTCCCACAGTTGACCCTTTAGCTCCCAAGATCTGATTATTAATTCTCCCCTCCAGCTGCTACGCATTTCCTTGTAAATTAGTTATGAGGACGTGGTGTTAGATCAAGATAGCCGCTTCTACCTGATAAGCTCGAATATTCTCATTAACTGTTTGCTGAATAATGTATGGGCGTTATAGGGAGAAGTTTCATGTTAACCACATCTGGGAGTTAAAGTGTTAATAAGCTCAGTAACGAATCTTTGTGAATCCTTTAGCAACATATTTCTGGCTCCAGGTACAAAAAAAGCAACGTCGTCGTCGCAATCCAAAACCTTCACTCAAAAACACATGCCGATTCCTGTGATTTCAAGACCCTGTCAATCCAGGAATATTTACAACTCAAGATCAAGAAATTTAAATAATTGTGTCTCCATCTTTACTGGTGATTATGTTAATTCTCGTAGCTGTCCTTTTGTTCCGCGAACAATAGGAGAGGACGCACGATCGATTCCGGTCAGGATCACACCTCGCAGCGCAGTGCGTGGACCCAGTAAACCAGTAAATCGTCAACGAGCAGTGAAAGTAATCAATCTAACTAAGATTACTTCTCAAAAACGCCCCAATTACAGCTTCCCAAGTTTCTACATGGCAAATGCTCGATCGGTCAGGGACAAACTGGACGAGTTGACTGCTCAGCTTTTAACGTTTCACATGGATATTGCAATTATTACGGAGACTTGGCTGCATGACTACATCGATAATAACATCCTTACCATTCCAGGTTACAACATCGCGAGACGTGATCGCCACAACCGAATAGGGGGTGGCGTGTGCGCGTTCGTGTCTTCAGAGATACCTTTCAAGCGTAGATCTGACTTGGAGTCTCCAGAACACGAGTGTTTGTGGCTATGGTTACGCCCTCATCGTCTACCACGCCCACTATCTGGTATTATATGTGGGGTGGTGTATTTTCCTGTGGCCTCTGCGCAAGTGCAGCGAGATCGCACAATGTACATCATAGAAACACTAGACTCCGTAAAGACTTCTTATCCAGACTGTGGTGTAGTGTTATTAGGCGATTTTAACACCCAGGACATCTCGTACATGTTAGCCAATCATAACCTAAAACAAGTAGTTATCAGACCCACTCGGGGCAATAGCATACTAGACCTTATTTTAACGGATTTTAGTGAATACTATAGCGAACCAATTGTCAGCGCACAATTAGGATCTTCGGACCATAGCTCTGTTCACTGGAATCCGCTTTCAATGAACCAACTAAACCCGCTGTGCGTTGAAAAGAAAAGGATCCCGATGCGTCGCTTTCCTCAGTCGGCAATAAGCGCTTTTGGGAGGTGGGCGTGTTCACACCGTTGGTTCAGTGATTTAGAAGTAGACGGTGACTCACCATCAGTTGACTCTCTCACTGACTCATTTACTAAGGATCTTTCATCAGCCAGTGATATCTACTTTCCGTCCAAATACGTGAAGATTCATCCAATGGACAAGCCTTGGATGTCACCTGAGATTAAGGCTCTCATATTAGAGCGCCAACGCGCCTATCTAAATGGCCCGGAGGAGAAATGGCGTCGCCTTAGAAATAAGGTCAGAGAGGTTATCACCCGCCGGAAATGCGAGTTCTATAAAAACAAAGTTAATAACCTCAAGAGCACTGACCCGAGGAAATGGTGGAGTATGGTGAATAAGCTTGCAGGGAAGGCTAGCAGCCCTAACGAACTCAGTTATACTGACGAGGAAGGCAGAATTATCTCTGGCGCGACTCTCGCAACACGCCTTAATGAGTTTTTTGTATCTGTAATATCTGACATTAAGCCACTTGATACAAGTGCACTGCCCTGCTACTTACCATCCCCTCAACCGCCCGTAATCGAGACACAAAGGGTCTACAAAAAGCTACTTGCCATCAGCGCCTTTAAGGCCCTTGGGCCTGATGGGATTCCGACTCGTATCTGGAAAGAATATGCTGCTGAGCTCGCTGAGCCGATCACGCGAATATTCAACACCTCTATTGCATCAGGCTCCTTCCCTACTGCATGGAAAGACTCTAATGTCACACCGGTACCCAAGGTTACGCCCATAACCGGTAGGGAAGATTTAAGACCTATCTCCCTAACTGCAATCGTCTCTAAAGTCCTGGAGGATTTCGTAGTTGAATGGCTAATTGAGGATGTTGTGCACCTCATCGATTTCAGCCAATTCGGCTGCCTCAAAGGAACTTCAACCATCTATTGCCTGTTGGATATGATGCACAACTGGTTGTCCTCTATTGACAAACCAGGTATCTTCTTAAGGGTCTGCTTCCTGGATTTTAGTAAGGCTTTTGACCATATTGACCACACTATCTTAGTCAATAAACTCATCCACCTTGGGGTCCGTGGTTTTATTATCCGTTGGATTTGCAGTTTTCTTTATGGCCGTCGCCAAGCTGTTAAGATTAAGAACATTGTATCCCCTTGGTTGCCCGTGCACGCTGGTGTCCCGCAGGGCACTAAGCTTGGCCCCATCCTGTTCCTCCTGATGATTAACGATCTCGCGATTGAAACTCCATTACTATCGAGCCACTGGAAATATGTAGATGACCTAACAATATCCGAGGTCATCCCATCAGGCGGTACATCGTCCCTTCAGAAAGATCTTGACGCCATTGCACAGTGGTCGTCGCGAAATAATATGAACCTCAACCCAAAGAAGTGCAAGGAACTTGTGATTTGTTCGCTTAGAACACGGTCAGATCTTGGCCCTTTGTGCGTCAATGGACGTCCCTTAGAACGGGTCTCCTCACACAAGGTCCTTGGAGTCACTATCAGCGACACTCTTGGGTGGAATGAGCACGTGCGTGAGATTGTCTCCAAAGCCTCAAAACGTCTTTACATCTTAAGAGTGCTCAAGCGGTCCGGAATTCCACCCGAAGACCTTATTAACATATTTTATGCCTTGGTACGATCGGTCCTCGAATACGCCTGCGTCACTTGGTCTACTAGCCTACCAATTTACCTCAAGGACATGATCGAAAGAGTTCAGAAAAGAGCTCTGCGTATATTATTTCCGGCGCTGAGCTACAAAGACGCCATTGTGGCTGCAAACTCCACTCGCTTAAATGTGAGAAGAGACGAACTCTGCAAGAAAGTTTGGGACGGTATCTGTGTGCCTGGGTCACGGCTGTACCACCTTATTCCACCAAAGCGCGCCGATTGCCACGTTTATGAGTTGCGCAACAAAAACCATGTATCACTCTTTAAATGCCGGACCGAAAGATTTAAAAAATCTTTCTTTCCAACAATGGCGTCTAACGCCCAGTTCTTGTAGTCAAGCAAACCTAAGCGTTTTTCATTGGTATATAACTACTGACTCTTGTAATTCCCAGTCCCCTTAGACTCTTAATTTTAAAGTCAAATGTAAGATTTTCGTATTTTTTAAATATTTAAAGTATACTTGTAAATTCACATGTATTTCACCACTGGGGTGCTATTTTTGAATACTTTTAATAAACCCTTCAAAAAAAAAAAAAAAAACGTTAACTTTTAAGAGGCGTGTTCTAAAATTGGCACGGTCACTGTGTTGTATCGTGCAAAGTTGCGATCAAGATCTCAACACGTTCCTTTGTTTCTACCATGCGAAGCAGACAATGGCTGCGAATTTAATGAGGCGAGTAACTAACACGCTGCTAACGTGTTAAAAGCTTGTTCTTTTCTTTTAGCGTGCGAGCGTACCGTGTGCGTGCGTTCATCTTATTCCCCGAATCCCGCGGGGGGTCACATATATTATATCAGTCACTGTGTTCTGCTTACTATACATGTTTGTGTTGTATTACTATGTTCTAACAAGTGAGTCAGAAACAATTCTGAACAAGTAAGTTATTTATTTCAGTTGCCTCATTAAATTGAGTTCATCACTTACAGGCTGTTGAATTTGACAAAGGCAGTGCATGAATAGAGAAAGAAAATAATGACAATTAATTCAGGGAGAGTAAATTTAAAAAAAAAATAAAAATATTGATAACTAGTGAGCAAAAAAATGAATTACTCGATTAATGATGTAAAAGGAAACAAAAATGTTTTACGAAAAATTGTTGTAATTGTAGTAAGTATATAAGTAGGAAAGTTCAAGCGAAGATTGAACCAGTTTTCACAGGCGAAGAGAGCTTGAATCTGGCGTGTTCATTCAAGTGTGACGAAGCAGTATTTATTGAAGTTGGCGGTGTTCGTGTGAATTTATTAAGATTAAGTGCAGTTTAGCGGTGGCCGAGTAAGTAAGAGTTTTACTTCGTGGAAACTACGTTTATTCTCTAGAATAAATCTTCTTGTTGCTGTTCCGACAACCCTGAGTTCATTTTGGTCTCCGAGCTACCCTTCCTCTAAAAGATTACTCGCGTAACAAAATGACTCAGTTCTAATTGGCAAGGAAAGAGTGTCTCCCATGTAAAACGGATGCAAATGTTAATAAAGGTACAAAAAACAATTGATGGATTATAACCACAGTTTTTTTCCCCATGATCGTGGTGTTATGAGATTTTCCTTGCAGCGAAAAATAAAAAGATCTATTGTTCCATTGTTCAAAACAGGTGAAATGCAAAATTGAAAGATTCCTGAGTAGTGCGTGAAATATAATTCTCCATCAATAAAGGTATTGGCCGGGGCATATTATCTCATACCATGGGTTTTTTCCAGACCGAAAGGCAGATTCCTCTTCCCGATCTTCTCTTATGCCGCTAGAAGTGTTTAGTTGGCAAAGAAAGGTTGCGGCTAGAATGTGGTTAACAGCTTTTTTGTTATAATTATGACATGCAAGAGATAACATCTAAATTATGAAATTGTAGGACCACTTACTTCCTGTAGTTTCCAAGGAGTAGTTCATTAAAAACGTAGAAAGAGGAAAGAAAAGGAAAATCACCAGTTAGTACACAGTCGATATCAACGCCTTAGCAACAGAGGAGCATGTTGTTTCAAACGTTTTGGCTTCTACTTTAGAGAAGGGAGAATTTATGTAAGTTTTGTTGCCAGAACTTCTCTTCTTGCTTTAAACCTGGGAAAATATTATTGTCCTGATCGTCGGCCCAGGTAGTTAAAAGCAAGGTCACTATAAACGGAACAGGCCAATATAAACATGTTAAACTTCCCTCATCTTTTGAAACTTAATTTCAACGTTAAATGTATGATATAGGGGAAACGTTAAAAAAACAAATCAAAATAGAATGAAATCAGTCATTTTTAATAGATACTTCGTACTCAAGACTCTGCTTATAAAGACAGATAAAAAGAGATTGTAAAACAAATGTGAATCCCACACGCCTAAATTCTCCAAGCAAGTAGCCCCTACGCTTGGACAAAAGTTCAATTACCTTTGTCCCGAAAAAGTTACAGGAAAGCATGAAGGACAAACAATGAATAAATGATTAACTAAGTGAACACATAGGGGTTTTTCGGATGCGAGTTTACCGTTAACCACACATCAGGGACCATTCACCATCACTCATCTGTGGGGAAAGAGGGATGAGGGGAGAATTCTGGGGGTTTCACATGCTTTTGTCATGGAGAACGTAGGAAGGGTCAGTCGTCAATAACGGAGATGAAAGAAGGGACTGTTGAAATTTGAGTTTTTCATTTATCCCATCTCCACTTACCCCTCCCCCCTCCCTCTCCCCCTTCTTCCCTTCTTTCCTTCGTTCTTTTGGGAACCTGGCTATGCACATTACAGTTCTCTAAAGGAGTCAAAATATTTATTGCATTGATGCAAAACATGTAATTAAAGCTAAAATCTCCCTTGAATAAGTTCAGTTTTAAAATGAACTGGATGTTATGCTTAATGTCAAACTTTAATACTTCGAATTCTGATTTACATATCATGAGCCAACACTATTGGGGTCCCCAAAAGGGTTCTTTAAACGCGCGATCCAGACTTAAGTCCCGTAATCCCGACGGTTTATAACGGCTAATCTTGATCCCGATCATAAATGTTTGTTCTTCGTCCATTTGCTCAACTGTAAAGGGCCTTTTCGGTGGGTGATGATCTTCTCTACCAGCATTGATCTGTTGAAGTCTTTGCTCACCGCAAGGCGTAATTTTATCTTTTTTCACCCAAGCAATACCGTTAATTTTAGAAGTTTTTAAAGTTTTTCACGAATAACGTACGCTAGTCAAAGTGACGATTTCCTTCCGTTTTAACTTCGATCACGGATAAACATATTAGTAAAGACAGGTCAGTATCATGGAAACGAATAACAATGTCAACAAGTGCTGAGTGGTTGACCTGGCTGAATTTCTCTCTAATCGAGGTACGACAGGAGAGTTCAAGCTTTTGCCATCTGACGCACCGCAACACCAAAATGTTTGCGCCCAGTCCTTCATCTTCTGTATGTTCTACGGTGCTATCGGTACAGGTGATAACATTTGAATACCAGTATGGCCGACAGGATCATGGCACGTTCGGGTACAGGATATCAAGACTTTGAATTTGTAAAAATAATACATCCTTTACTGGGTTGTCCTCTTTAAGGCTTCTTTGGCTGTATTTCCAAAGTTTCTTGCGTAAATTAACACCGTGCAAAGTGGATCTTTGTAATAAATGCACAACTAAGTGAGCACGCTCCACCTCTATTGTCATACGACTCACCAGGTTATAAACTTATTTGTGGAAAGAAATGAAACATGATCTCATAAAAACGGCTGCGTGGGAAGCTATGCTTTTCAGGACTTTCACGTAGATCAATCTCTTTATAAATTCTCTTCAACAGATTGCCCAGTTCTCGGTGCGTTTGAGTTATTGTTTCCCGAATCCCGCCCCTAAAAATTGCCGATTCTCATGTGCCGTTCATAGTGATAATTCCGCTCTCGCTCCTGCAAATAAGCCCAATCCCGGATCCCAGAAAACCTATTGAGGACCCTCAACACCTGCAAAGATTTTTGGTATTTGGACACAACCACTATGGGAAAGGGAAAATGAAAATTGTAAATTAAAACTGAATTTGAAATGACACAAAAAAAATATCCACACCCTACCCCCCTCTCTCTTCCCCTTCCCCCACAAGGCAAGTAAAATGATTGGTCTCTAAGGGGAAGAAGTCAATAATATATCCAAAAGATACTTACGCGGAGCTAGTGTTTCCGTGTAAATGTTTTGAAAATTGAGAAAAGAAGAAAAACATTCCCAAATTAATACAACATTGAGTGACCAGGACTTGGTCATTGCAATTGCAGTCAGAAATAAACACACACAAAATAGTATTTAGAAAAAGGGAAAGGAAAACAAAACAAAACAAAACAAAGAACAACTCAAATGGAAAGTGGAGCAAGGCATACTATGTAGTCAGTAGTAACAACAGTAAGAACAAAAATCATTTTCCCTATTTGGTCCACATTAAAGTTGCTATTATGATTTCGTTGATATGTAAAGAAAAAATGGAGAGATTGAAAGAGAGTATCTGTTTGTATCTTGACATGGTAAGTACAGGCTGACTTGAATAAAAGTACTGTTAGCCATTAGCCCAGAGGAAAGGTGATTGCAATATAAGACAGAAGTGTTAGTAAAAACACACTTACGACACTGTTGTTCATCTGAATTATCACCACAGTCATTTCCCCTCCAACAACGAAAAAATTTGCTGAGACACGTTCCATTTCCACAGGTGAACTCATAGTTCTCACACTTTCCTGTATAGATATGCGAGTAACGTCAATAATTATACATTAGAATGACTATGAAAAGTCTGATTGGTCGAGAGCTAACTCAATCAATATACGATAGCGTGCTTATTTGGCATAATAAATGCAATCTCTGCAACGGATATTCCATTCAGGATATTACATACTGCCTAGTTTCCTAGACCTTCGTCCGTTTAGTGTCCTCAAATTTTCTGCAAACTTAGAGAGAAATATCCTCTTTTTGCAGATTATTCGAAAAATGCATGTAATACAGCAATTATTAAATAACTCATTTCCGAATTGTTAAGCGCGTGTAACTGGTACCGAATTTATCAAATCCCAAAGAGGCTTGGTGAACATAGCAGTACCGTCCGGAGAAACTTCGAACTTCTCCGCGATTAAGGTAGACAGACTGAGGAAATATCTTTTCGATCGGGGAATTCAGCTGAGTGATAAGAGGAGAGAGAAGGGCTGAAAGTTTTAAAGTTGTGTAAAAATGTGTAAAAAATCGAAGAGGTCGTGGAATCTTTTGAGTGGAAGTTGGAGAAAAAGCTCCACACAAACGAGGGGCAACCTCCTTATCCCTTTTTTTTTTTGGGTTCTTGATCTCAAAAATTTGTCAAAATACCAGAGTTCACATTTGTATGTTGCGAAAGATGACCACTCAGTGCCACTCTCGCTAAGACTTTTATTTTTTGCCCGTGATAAGGGTTTAGGACACATGTTTCAAAAATAGTTTAGTTGTTCTCCAATTCTCTTTTTTTGCGTCACCACGAGCCAAAAATGATTTTTGGCCAGACCACCTCTGTGAACAGCCATCGAAAGTGTAAATTTCAAAGATTTTGTCCAGCGCGCACCGACTGCAACAATGTAGCTCACGGGATTCTATCTTGCTAAAAGTTACAAGGTGTATTCAGTTAGTTCACAGACAAAATATGGAAACTTCAGCTGAAATATTTTTCATACCAGCGTGATCAGAGGAGACCCTTCTCTTCGACCTTAATTTGCATGAAATTAAGATGAACTAACCCTCTTTCTGCAAATTTGTTTCCGTCATTAATGATGTCACGCTCTTATGGACCACAACGGTTTTGAGCGACAAACTCGACATTTCCCTGCGACCATCAAAATCAACTGGACAAACCCAGCTTGATATATTGCGTGACGTATCGTGCAAACTTTTCTCTTTGTCATACGACCTGTTTCGCAGGTTCTACGAGTTGGAACCAAAATTAGTTAATGTAACGAATTAGAATCGAAAGTTATTCAAATGGACTAAAGAATTTTACATTTTAATGAGAATTTTATCGTTTAAATGTTAACTTGATTCACGGAAAGCAAAGATTGGAGTGGCTTTGGGTATTTCAGCCCTGATTTGGAAAAGATAAAACAGTTAGTGGTATGTTCTAACACCAGAACACCTTAGAGGACACTGGAAATGTAGTAAATGTATTTTTTAGCATCCAGAGCAAAAACAAGAATGTGAGGCAGTGAAAGGAGACTGAGTTTTCAACGCCATTTGTCGTAAAAGCTGCCACCAGCTTGTTATTGAACTCACTAAAATTTACCTGGAAGGCATTGACTTTTTTTGTCGCGAAACTCGTGGATTTTAAAACTTTGAAACGACGTCCAATGAGTCCTGAAACTGGAGTTTGAGTCCATTGGTAAACTATGCCAGCTGGTCTCACGAGCAGATCAAGCTCTAACGAAATTTGACGGTTTTGAAGTATTAAGCGGATGCAAAAATCGAGACAAAAAATGAAATTATATTAAAATGTAATTCAGTCCATTTTAATAACTTTCGATTCTAATTCGTTACACTAACTAATTTTGGTTTCAATCAGTGTAGTACCCGCGAAACAGGCCATATGGCGAGGGGAAAAATTTGCACAATCACGTCACGCAATATATCAAGCTGGGTTTGTCCAGTTGAGTTTGATAGTCGCAGAGAAATGTCGAGTTTGTCGCTCAAAACCGTTGTGGTCCATAACAACATAACACCATTAGTTATGGAAACAAATCTGCGGAAAGGAGGGTTAGTTCATCGGGTTCCGTATACTAAATCTCGGGAGAAACTGCAAGAATTATTTCAGAGTGTATGCGTGTTGTTTTGTAAATATAAACACTGCAACCTATTTTAACTTGTTTTTGTGTCCTTTTAAGCAACGCGATATGTCTGTTATGACCAGAGTGCCAAATTTTATTCTTTAATTTTGATCTTCTCCACACTGTGCATAGTTCATGACCTGATATTTCGACGTAAATTATTGAGAAGGCGCCTTCCGATCACCTTTGTCTACTTTGTAAGTCACGCAAGCGCGCAAGCGTTACGACCGATCACGTTTACGCAACGTCCTAGGACAACTCGGCATCTAATCTCCATTCAGTTGCTGTGAAAACCTAAAATCCTCAACGTAGAAGATAAACGAACGAAGTTTGAACTGTCAAAAGGAGATCTTGGTCAATTCCAAGAATCATGCAAATGATCTTTGAGACGAGCGCAATTGAGCAAACACATGGATTTGCGTTGTTTTTAAGAAGTTGGTGGATGGAAGCTAGAGATATACCCGTGGATTTGAGGCAATCCGTGACCTCATTGGTGTATAAACTATGCACTGATATGCTTTTCCGGCCCGATTAACGCCTGGATTTTGAGAATTCTTTCGTACAAAGTAGTGAATTTTTTGATATGCAAATTAAGGTCGAAGAGAAGGGTCTCCTCTGATCACGCTGGTATGAAAAATATTTCAGCTGAAGTTTCCATATTTTGTCTGTGAACTAACTGAATACACCTTGTAACTTGTAGCAAGATAGAATTCCGTGAGCTACATTGTTGCAGTCGCTGTGCGCTGGACAAAATCTTTGAAATTTACACTTTCGATCGCTGTTCACAGAGGTGGTCTGGCCAAAAATCATTTTTGGCTCGTGGCGACGCAAAAAAAGAGAATTGGAGAGCAACTAAACTACTTTTGAAACATGTGTCCTGAACTCCTAGCGGGAGCGGCACTTAAAACATGTAAACGTCTATTCGGATGCAAGTTTTTCCATAATGGACACGTAGAAGATTTACAGTGCTGTCCATTGGTAAACAAAGCGTATTCCTTATTTCAGTATGAAGCTAAGCCAACTGCGCCGACAAAAAACAGAAGATGGAATGTCAACTTATAGTGACTTTTTATTTTGAAATCGAGCGCCGAAGTGCACGCAGCCTTTTGTCCGTGTAAGGGAAGCAACAATGGCTCTGGCAAACA
Organism: Pocillopora verrucosa; assembly: GCF_036669915.1. Taxonomy (NCBI): domain Eukaryota; kingdom Metazoa; phylum Cnidaria; class Anthozoa; order Scleractinia; family Pocilloporidae; genus Pocillopora; species Pocillopora verrucosa. Next base: position 9,709,867 of record NC_089322.1, on the reverse strand, counting down.
TATCACCAATGCACGTTTTGACATACAGCCGTTCTACAGTATCAAATAACCTTACAAACACATGTCTCTCTGAGAAATGTCTCTGGAAACGTACAAATAGAAGAAGTGACTGACTATGCCATTAAAGTGGAAGATCTCAGTTTTGCCGAAGATTTTGGTTGTGATGATGAGCTAGTGGAATATTTTACTAACTTTTTTAACCTGGTCCAAACTCAAAGTGACACAAAACTAAACATCAAGGAGGCAGTCAGTTTTGGATTGATCAGAAAAAAATGCAGATATCTGCAGCATCATATTTCTACAAAGTCTACGATTTGAAAGAAACATCAGACAAGACTAGTTCCATCAAAGCTTCAGTTAATTGTTACCCTACGGAAAATATTTCAGAACCATTGGAATGGGGTCATGAGAAGGAGATTTCAACTGCAAAATTATACTTCAAAATTATACTTGTACTGTGCTCTTTTTACTCACTCAAGGTGGCTCTCCATACTTAGAGTGAGGATAGCTCTTTGATCAACATCTCATTACAATATATTACGATCAACTTTCCTGGGTAGAGTGAGAACGATATTTTCTTATTTCCTCTTTAATTTTCCAGAGGAGTAATATGAATGTTACATAAAGAGCACGACTGGGTAATGAAAGAACGAGTAATTTGTGACGAGGAAATATTTCGGCCATGCGCTTCCCCATTTTACCCAAGTCTTAAACTCACAAGAGTCATAACAGATTCCTATTCAAGTCTCAAAAGTTTCTTTCGTCCTAGTATATTTTATTAGATGTTTGATATACCATTACGGAACCTAACTGATTCACGGTTTTTTAAAAACATCCTTCACAAACAATTTTCGTTTGTAGTAGGCTTTTCTTGCAGTTTATGCTGCATTGCTTCATTTCTTGACGTAACTGAGTTAACTCCTCTTAGTCGTTTTGGCGCTGTTGGATATCGTTTAAAGAAACATCGATTTGTGTTCGGATGGAAATTGTCTTCTCCACAATGCGGCCATGATGACTACTTAGCGTTTTGGCATATATGTGACCGCATTATGTTATACAGGATCAGTGGTGCTGCGCTTTACATTTTTATTAAATTTTTTTTATTTGACATAGGACCCTTTCGGTGAAGACGGTTTTTCAGTATCTTTATCTCAACGTTCATTCTTTTTTCAGTTTTTTCGTGGATTTGAAATGTTGCTGGTGTTGCGTAACCATTTAAGACACGTCAACCGTTGAGCGTTTTCGATGAGAATCATTAGCAGAGTACTCGTTATAATTCTTTAAGTTGTGTTCCTCGCCAGTTATTGCCTCCCTTTGCTCTTCTTCGAACTTGCTATTAGCTTTACGGCAGAATTTCAATTAAAAACAGAAAATCGTTTGTCCATAGGAAATCGAAGAAAGACAGGTCTTCCAGGTTACGATTAGTCTACCAATACAAAGCTTCTGAGCAACGAACCATATTGTGGTTAGTCTTATTTTTTTTCTTATTTTTTGTGTTTCAACTTCTAGAAATTCTTAAGAACACATATTTTCGCGCCGCTAAGTGAGCACCTAGCCTCGCTCCCACGCGAGAATGCGATGCAGCCACTTAACGATTCTGAAATGGGTTATTTGGTTTTCGCATGAGATCATAAATCATCGAACCTTGTTTCTGTGTTAATAACTCAGACCTCGATCGGTTTTCGTTTTCATAATCTATTTTATCCTGTTCAAGCTCACCCAATGATTGCGTATTGAAAGACATGCAACATTTAGCCTCCGCTCGTAAGACAAAGGAAATGAACAACCAAAAACTGGAAGTTAAGACATGGTAGTGCACATTACAACGTTCAGTTTGACTCCCCGATTATTAATAACCATTAACCTCTTTTTGTTGCTAAAATAGTCTTGGATATTAGTCCGCGGACATAGTCTGTTCGAGAATAAACAAATTTCTGGAAGCAAAGCTCGAAAAATGTTAGCTTCGAAGAACAACGATTTCCAGGGACAAATAGATTATCATATTTGTTTGGAGAAAAATGAAGGCTACTGAGTTTATTATCCGTTAAATAGTTTTGCTGCGCTTAACAGCATATAGGGGACGCGTACTCAATCGACCTCATCTCTTGGAAAAAAACTGGCAGAATGCAGTCACAACGTCGCGATCCACACCGAGGTGACCACATCGTGAGACAAACAATTATATTTCCCTTTGAAGTGTTATTTACCACGGCTAATAGCCTATTCTGTTTAAAAATGAATGAACTTTAACCTAGGTTTAAGGGCTTAAAATCATTACATTTGTTAGGAAAACGCAAGAAATTTGAAAACGGGCATTAGGGAATTATAGGAGGGTTGATAAGGAAAAAGGAAGGGACACGATACTACGTTCTATAGGGTTTATTCGATCAGCTCTCTTGACAGAAGGCAAAGGAAATAATCATTAAAAAAAATGAAATCTAAGGAAAACTTGATGAATTCAATTTTCTTGTTTTTATCCTCCCTATCAGCAGGAGGAAATCAGCTGAATTTTCTTTTGTTATGCCTCATTCTTTTTCATTATTCCTCTAAAAACCCTTTTTCATACTTCAATCATGTTTAATTGTCCCTGATGACTACATATGAACCACTTAAAGAAACTAAAGACAACTTGGAATGGCGAATCAATTATACGACAATTGCTTAATGTTGTTATTGTATTAGTACATATTGAGACAACACACAAATAGATCACAGTCTGAATTTAAAGTACTTACGGCCAGCTGATTCGTCCAGGTGAAACATGAAAGAAAACGAAACCTTATTGAAATCGTCTACTAGTATTATGACAATACCACTAAGCTCTGTAATTTTTTTTTTTTTCGTATAAATTTACATGTCGTTAATGAAGGAGTAGACAATTTCTTTTCCTTTCCTTTTTTTTCTTTTTTCTTTTTTTCTTTTAAAAAAAGCATTTGTTATTATAACTTATTTTGACATTACTTTAGGAGTGGGATAGGCTAAGCCCACAAAAAACAAACAAAAATGTACAATACTCACTGCATTGTTCGTCTGATCCATCTCTACAGTCCCTGTAGGGGTCGCAGCGTTCAGACGCAAGGATACACTGTTCTTGATTTGCACAAGCAAACTGATCGGCTCTACAAGTTACTAGATGATCAAAAGATCAAAAGAATCGCACGAATCATGAACAATATTTGACACTAACTATATATCTTTACACTATCACTTTGATTGTGAAGGCTGCGTCACATCTCGCGCTCGCGCTGTAAGTATTGAGAATCTTGTGATATGAAAGGGCAGTTCGCAGCTTACTTTTAAAGATTTTTTTTGTTTTGCTTTATATATATATATATATATATATATATATATATATAAATATTATGAGAGGAAAAAACGACGCAACTACATATCCCGACAAGCCTGTTTCGTGAATCGCTTCACTCTTCAGGGGTTTAAAGAGTGAAGCGATTCACGAAACAGGCTTGTCGGGATATGTAGTTGCGTCGTTTTTTCCTCTCATAATATTTATTCCGCTCTGCTTCAACGTATTGAGCACTGTTCCACGCGAAAATCGACTTGCAGACTTCCTATATATATATATATATATATATATATTTTTTTTTTGTGATTGACACTGTGCAGTTACATTTCATTAGAGATCACGTTTGTTAACTTTTTAACTTCGACGGAGTGGCGTTCGGTCATTTTTTTTTCTGTTTACCCATTTAATTTTATTAAATTGTCATCAAATAAACTTCTTATTGAGATATAGTTTTCCATGGTTTTCTTTCTTTTCTCTCGAAGGCTCCCACGAAGGTTTAGAGTGGACTTTGCCGGATATATTTTCTTAATGACCCCATACTCCTGAGTTTGCTTTATTGCAAAATGGTTTTCCCTAAATGTACTGACCTACATGTATTTTTCATGACATTCTAAAATAAAGCTATCCTCTGTAGTATGCTGTTATGCTTTCGTTCTGTCAATTTGCCGATAACATTAGTGAAACTTTTATGTTTAATGATGCCTTAGCCAACCAGAACATCACCGTTAGACTGTGCTTTTTTGAAAAACTTCCTTGGAAATGATTAAAGTAGTAATTTAACATACAAAACAACGGGGTAACGTACTCGCAGATGTGCATGGAACAGCCACCAGTGTGAGCAATAGAACAGCTCGAGGATTCATGACAATCTTCATGGAAACAAAAAGTAATAAAAAAATTAATTAAAAAAAAGGGATTGTAGGGCGTCAAATCGTTCCTTGTTTAGGAAAGGAATAAATTAAGTAATTCTCCGACTGTTGGGTTACCAAATCAATCATCCCCACCGATAACAGAAAAGAACAACTGGTAATAAAAATAATTGAAATTATAGAATTCTTAGAGTAATTTCAATTTTTTTAAAAGATATTATTTCCTTGAGAAATCAAATTTCCAACGAATAGTTACCAAGAAAACACGTATTCAAATTTAGATGAATGTGGCCGACAGAAAGCTCCAATTTTCAGCTTGAAACTGTTCACATTAGCATATTTATTTGAAGGAAATGAATGTTGTTCCGTTTTCAAAATCCATCTTGTTATAAGCTGAACGGACCAAAAGTGTGTAGAATTGACAAGGACTCAAACAAAGCTTATAGCTGAAAACGAATTTAAACACATTTGCGGCAGTTTCTAAGGATCATGGTAATACCATCTCCGACAAGTTCCCTTGTAATTATCTTAAAGTAACTAAAGATTGCAAAGGTGCAATGTTTGATCAACACTCTTTGGAATTTTTCAAGTACCATATTCTCTTGCATAAGAGCTCTCCCCCGAATAAGCCCCCACCCTTTAGGCCAAAATGTCAAATAAGACCCATACCCTCAAATATGTGCCCCTCCCACTCCCCTCCTCACTTTCTTAATTAATAGGGATACAAAAAAAAAGGCTTTTTCTATTGCCAATTTATTTATTTTTAACCCTCATTTAAAGCGGAAACAGTAAGAATAATAGTGTCTTTTACACTCCAGTTATCCTTATATCCGTGTTCTTCCAGAGTTCCTCTATTTGCATTATCAATGCGCTTGAATTTTTTTTCTATTGCTCTGCTCTTAGTAAATGGTCTTAACTTCCCAGGCACAACCAGACCATTCTCGAGGATCAGTAACTTCTACGATTATAAAGTTATTGGTATGCGTTTAGATAAAACAGTTGATGAGGAATTATAGCTCAATCAAAAATGTGACCAACAGGCTTTAAACTGCTTCAATTTGTAAGTTCCAGTTACATTATCATCTGTCATCTTTTTTTAAGCAAATAAGTCTTTCCCCTTGAAAGATGTTGATATCGACATAACGTCTTCGTGGATTATGTGGCATACTTCTTGTTGTATTTCTATTTAAGACTTAGCCATATAAAGTTACAATAACGTTGAAAAAAAAACTGCATAAGCGCTCCTCTCGATTAAGCGCCTTTCTTCAAATAAGCACTTCCCCCCCTTCCCCCCCCCCCCCCCGTACACAGAAAATGGGGATTCTGACGTATTTGAAAAAAACCTTGATTTTAATAATCGTTTGTCTCACGTTGTAATCGCTTGAGGTGTAGATCGCGACGTTTCGGCTGCTTCCTGCTGGTCTTCATCAGGCGATGGGGTCGACTGCTCACGCGTTACCATTTGTATCACGGCGATCGAAACGTCGCCATCTACATCTCAAGTGACTACATCGAGAGACAAACTATTAAACAGTTTATTATTACTTGCCACCACGATGAGCAATAACCTCTTTTACCGGATATTGACCTGAAGTATGGGCGCACAGCCCGATTTCGGCAGTTATTGCAAACCTCTACATGAAGGTATTTGAAGAACAAGCAATAGAATCCACAACACAGAAACCCAAGATCTGGAAGCACTACGTTGATGAAACCATCACCATCCTAGATCGCAGTTATGTCGGCTGTCTCTTACAGCATCTCAACAGCCAGCAACCTACCATCCGATTCACCATGGAAACTGAGAAAGACAACAACATCGTCTTTCTCGACTCGTCAGTTACGAGGGAACCATACAGACGCCTGACACCTGCGCCTACGTCTATACCTGCGCCTGCGCCTACGTCTATACCTGCGCCTGCGCCTACGTGTTTCTAACGGTTTTCCCTCTTCCTTTGTAGAGAAGGTCACGAAAACAAGAAACTCCTTCCCGAGCCGAGGGCCTGTGACGTAGTTCAAGTCCACAGCGTTTTTGCCCTATGTAAAAGGTGCATCAGAGCTTCGTCGCCGTTGCCTACAACAACAAGGCATCCGCGCAGTCTTCAAGTCCGAGACGACCATTACATTTAGTACGACCAAAGGACATTGTCAATCCAGCCAGATAGGACAGTGTGGTTTACATGATTCCCTGCATTGGTGGAATGGGAAGACTTATGCGAGAGAGGAGAAAAGAACACGAGAGAGATATACGTTTAGCCTGCATCCAGACCTCCGCCGGGACTTGACTTGACTCCGCCTTGACTTGAGGTCAGACCTCATCATCATCATCATCACCGTCACTGTGCCTCAAAAGAGGATCAGTATCTCCAAACTCATCTATTTTAAAGTAAAATATCTTTTATTTTAAAATGAAAGTCAGTGAAAAAAACCAACCCAAATTTTGAAATAAAAAAGACGTCAAACACCCTCAAGGCTGACCGTGCAATTCACAGAGTAACATTGAACCCTAATAGGGCATCTTCAGCTGAATTCCTTAGAGTCCCAGTTCCAAAGCATAATAAAAGAGATGCCCTTGTTCCAGGACCTTTTCAACCTATCTTTGACTCTGCAGTTTGTGGTCACGCAAACGGTTATATCGTGAACAATGTTTCAAGAGCTCTTGTTGGCAGCTTGACTGTTAAATTCGCAGAAATGATCGCACAGGACAATGATGTTTATGATCTATACAAGTTCTATGAGGACCTCTCCTTGACGGAAAATGAGAGGGCGAGCATGTTCAGAGAAGTTATTCAGTCTCTTGATCTTTGAAAGATCAGATGCAATGCTGAAGATAAGAAGAAATCAGGAGCTGACAATGAGAATAAGCTCAATCGTTTATCAGAACAAATATAGGATTCATCATGAGATTCTGAAGGATCATGGAGTCTTCCCAAGAGCTCTTTCTGATGAGCTTCTTTTCGAGTTGAGACTTGCACCTGCCAGCAATGCTGTAATAGGATCTGACAAGACGCAGCTTGCCTATGAACTGAATAAAATTAGGTTGAGTATGAAGTCATTCGCAGTCAAGAACTCGCTGATGAGGCCTCGTCTAACCACAAAAATCGGAAAGAGATTCATGTGTGAGCATGTCGCTCAAGACAATCTTAGTAGATAAGGGATTAGACACAATCATCAATTAGGGCATCAATGTTCCAAGGAAGTCAATGAAGGGACTGCGATGCCGCTGGTGAGAGAGGCAGTGAGAGGGGATTCAATCCTGACATCACTGAAGTGAAGGTGATTGTCGATTGAATCCCAAATAAGGTTAACAGCCAAGGAATGGAGGGAATATGTGGGAAGAGGTCTTCAGAAGATTTGGTAAGGAAAACAGCGCGATAAATGCAACAGACTTTTACGCTGGAACCCTAACTCGACACCCCGATGGCGTGACATGAGGATCATTCGAGATTATAATATTTGCATCCTCCTCAGTTTCCTTGAAATCGAGGTTGTCTCCAAAATGTGCAAGAAGTGTTTTTTTAAATCAAAGTTGATTGACTTGAAATCAAGGTTCAATTTCATGAGTTGCCTTAAAGATCAAGGTTGTTTTCAAAGTCCGTGTGAATCCCTCTTTTCTAACTACCCTCTCCCCCCCCCTCCCATTTTAGTCGAGATTTTATGTAGGCAGAACCCGCATGTAAGCACCAAGGAGGCTATTAAATTTTTTTGGGTGTGTCTAAGATATATTCTCGGACCACACCTAATAACACGAAATAGGTACTGAATCAGAACTTTGTCCTCTCCCACTCCCATATCTTCGAAACCACTTTGCTCCATAACCCAATGCTATGTGATTGAATTTTCTTGGAACAAATTTAGAGGAAAAAGAACCAAAAAACACATTTCAAACATCCGAAAAATTTTTGGAAACTTTATCAATTTAATGTGTGATCTGCGTAGTACGAATTTCTCTCTCTCTTTCATTTTCTAGTACGCTGGGTTATTAATTTGTCACTAATTTATGACCACCTATGGTGATATTGTAGCGCTTCTGATAAACTTGTAAGTGGCGATGAAAAAGGAGCACCTCACCTTTCTTGCACCTTGGCAGTGACTCAAAACGCTGGCACAATCTGCAAGAATAAAAACATTGTCAACGATGAAATCGGAGCGTTTTTCAAACGGAACTGGAACACTTAAGAATAGGAATTCAATTAGTCATGCTTTGATTGGTTGTGTTATTTGTTCGTCAAAGCCATCTATAGTAAATTCTAATTAGACAAGTTCCACTGGAATTTTATAACCAATTTATTCGGTGTAAAAATAAAAACTCATCATAAAGAAAATAACAGAGACATTTATAACGAAACTTGATAAAGCACCGTTGAACATCAATGTAAAAGTTCGACGCGTTTCAAATGAGCATTTACCTCTGGCGCTACATACTTCTTAAAAGAAATCCTCAGTTACTGTTCTGTTGAGGTAGAAAAGACAATGGTGATCATGAGAATTTATATAATTATAATGATGAGGATATTGGTAATAATGAAAAAAATATCATTTATGAGGATGATACAAATAGTAATGATTTATAGACATATAAATAATCATGTAGCTTTAATTTTTTCCTAGCTCGACGAGCAATCTTCAAATAAGCATGTTATTCTTTCTGTTCATCACAATTTAAACTTGTGACATCATTATTATTTTAAAAAAAGCCAATCAAGTAATACATCTTTAGTGCGTGCAACCATCTGGTAACAAATACCATGATTAGCTCACTAACGTCACTGGACTGTTTTTTCAGCAGTTATCAGCAATTGAGAAGCGTTCATTTATTTCTAGCGACCAACAACACATAAAATTAAAAAACCTTCCCAAACAAAGTGGAGATTCGCCAGATATAAAACTTCGTTCTGTGATGACACAAACGATAAAAAGGATGAAGATGACGAATATTTTGTATAAGAATGTATTTCAGAACCAATAACTATATTCTTTGAATGTTTATGACTTCGCTTCGAAGTGAGCCAATAAGAGGACAGCAAAATCGTCCCACGGCAACCATCTGGTGTAGAATTTAGTGTTAACTAAAAGTAGTTTAGTTAAAAGTAGCTTTTCCCTTCGAAACAGTTTAAACTTATTGTAAATAAATTTCAGTTCACTGCCAAAGCTATTGCTTAGAATGAAAAGTAGTTTATTTAAACAGTTTTTTCCCTTCGAAACAGTTTTAAACTAATGGTAAATAAATTTCAGTTCACTGCCAAAGCTATTGCCTAGAATGAAAAGTAGTTTATTTAAACAATTTTTCCTTTTGAATAGTTTTGAGTTAATTGTAAATTAATTTCAACTCACTGCCAAAGCTAATGGACAACTTATTTTTTATTTTAATCATTACCTTTCAGTGACACCGCTAAGATCTCCTTTATTTTTAATGCGCAAAATAAAACTACCGATAAATTTATTTGCCGTAATCGTGCCAAAAAAATATTTCTTTAAGCATTATCATTATTTCAAATAAGCCAATCAAGTAAGAGATTGTTAACGCTTGCAACCATCTGGTGACGAGTAGCATAATTATTTTACTAGCGTCATTAGACTGTTGAAACCGATGGCTGTCAAAATTGGTCCTTTTGGAAACTCTGGAGATTCTAGTATCACGACCAGTTTAATATTTCGTTTATCTTTTTTCTCTCGAGTTTTGCTACTTGCAGAAGAAAACAAATAATATGGTAATAATGCCTTTTTCAACTTTTCCTTCTGTTGAAAAATTGATCATTTCGAAACGAAGTGGTTATTTGCTGGATATAAAACCTCGTTACGTGGTAACACAAACAATAAAAAAGAAGAGGACATGGAATTTGCATAAGAATGCATTTTAGAATACAATGACTATTTTCTGTAAATTTTGACGACTTCACTTTGAAGCGAGCCAATAAGAGAACATCAAAATTGTCCCATTGCAACCATCTGGTGTAGAACTAAGTGAGTGTTAACTAAAAATAGTTTATTCAAACAGTTTTTCCTTTTTAAACAATTCTGAGTTTGTTGTAAATTAATTTCAACTCACTGCCAAAGCTAATGGAAAACTAATTTTGCTTTTATTTGCCACAGTCGTACCAAAAAAAACATGTCTTGGGGCATCATCATTATTTCAAATGAGCCAGTCAAGTAAGAGATCGTTAACGCTTGCAATCATCCGGTCACAAATAACATAATTGTTTTACTAGCGTCCCTGGACTGTTGTAACCAATAGCTGACAAAACTGGTGCTTTAGAAACTCTGGAGATTTAGCAAATTTACGAACGATTCATATTTAGTTTATCTTTTTTCTGTCGAGTTTTTCTTCTGGCATTTTTTGTTTGTTTGTTTGTTTGTTTGTCTTTTTTGCGTACCTGTTTTCATTTCGTGTTTTGTTTTGTTTTTTCGCAGTTATTAGCAATTGAGATGCGTTTAGCTATTTTCAACGACCAACAACGGATAAAATTAAAAACCCTACGATGTAATTGTCCCAAGTGCATCATGGTAAATTCAATCGGCAGAATAAAAAAAAATAGGTGATGATCGTCAACGAAAATTGATTATACACAGCGTATCACCAACAATTTGACAATTGAATTAAACAACTGATAGGCCTAGAATGAAACATGTTTTAATGATCCGAACGATACCAGAAGAAAACAAGTAATATCATAATAATACCTTTCTCAACTTTTTCCTTCTGTTAAAAAAGTTGGTTATTCCCAAAAAGTGGAGAGGCGCTAAATATAAAACCTCGTGACGTGATGACACAAAAAATGAAAAGGATTGATTTTGCATAAGAATGCATTTCAGAATCCAATTACTATATTCTTTAAATGTTTATGACTTCACTTTGAAGCGAGCCAATAAGAGGATATAACAATTGTTCCATTGCAACCATCTGGTGTAGAATTAAGTAAGTGTTGACTAAGAATAGTTTATTTAAACAGTTTTTCCCTGCTAAACAGTTCTGAGTTAATTGTAAATTAATTCCAACTCACTGCCAAAGCTAATGGAAAACTGAATGTTTTGTTTTAATCATTATGTTTTAGTAACACCACTGAATCTTAAGATCTCCTTTGTTTTTAATGCGCAAATTAAAACTACTTTTGAACAAATTTGCCATTTTTTGGACCATTTTAAAGGGGGGGGAGCACAACATTAGTACTGAGGAAGGGGTTGGATGAAGCCTATCAGTACTGAGGGAGGGGTGGGAAAAAGAGTGTTATTACCCAGGGAGGGGCGAGAGAAGGACTATTACTAGGCAGGGAAGGGTGGGAGGTGGTTGTTATCGTAAACACTACTGGTTTAATTGGTTTTTCGACTGAATTTTTGTTTGTCTAAATTTTAGCGCTGGGCCGCGGCGTTTCTTCATTTTTTCGTCATGCGAAAGCGAAACTGTCACGTAAACACTGGACTTTACGTTTTGCCGACGGAAAATATCGGCAAGCAACAGTAGCCATCATAGTTCCACTTCGCAGGTTTCGTAGGTTTTCACGCAAGAAGTGATCGGCAGCGGCCCGGGAAAATTGGAAAACAAACCTAAGGGAGTCGCGAGGAATACCTGGTCGCGATTTTCGGTGCCGGTGATTAACTCCTTTGTTTGCGAAACAGATGAAATCGATATTTGCGCTTTCCCATTTTGCAAGTAAAGCAGTGTTTTTGGTCGATTCGAGAACACGGATTCCTCTACGAAATCGTTCGCTGATGATTTTATTTAGTAAAGCTATAAACTTAAAAATTGCAGTAGCGCTTGTGAATTCTATATGCTGCTAAGTTAAGGGCTAAGGACCAGAAATTCCGTGATCTCGTTTGATAAGATCAATGACAAAAGAAAGATAGATAAATTTAGTAATTACATACTGAATACACAAAGTGAAACGTGAAGCAACTGATGGTGCCCAAGTTGACTCAAAAGGCGCACACATAACTCAACAGTGGAGGTTCGTAAACGCAATATTTTCAATTAAAATTAAAGTCCAGTGTTTACGTGGCACTTTCGCTTTCGCATGACAAAAAAATGAAGAAACGCCGCGGCTAAACGCTAAAATTTAGACAAACAAAATTCAGTCGAAAATACAATTAAAATACTTTGTACGATCGAGTAAAAGCTCCATTAACCAGTAGTGTTTACTATTACAACCACCTTCCGCTCTTCCCTGCGCAGTAATAGTCCTTCTCTCGCCCCACCCTGGGTAATAACACTCTGTCTCCCACCCCTCCCTCAGTACTGATAGACTTCATCCCACCCCTCCCTCAGTACTAATGGTGTGCTCCCCCCTTTAAAATGGTCCTAAAAATTGGTCCAAAAAATAGTCCAGTCCATATTTTACCCTATGCCTTTTTTTTTTCGCACCTGTTTTTATTTTGTGTTTATTTCGTGGTGACAAATGACATAACTATTTTACCGGCGTTTAAAACCTCTGGAGAATTTAGTATTACGAACAGTTTTTTAATTTGGTTTTTCTCTGTTCTGTAGAGTTTTGCTTCTCGCTTTTTTTCGTACCTGTTTTTATTTCGTGTTCTTTTGTTTTCTTTAAAAAGGAAGACTATGACGAGTATTTTGCATAAGGAAGTATTTCAGAATCCAATAACTATTATCTTTATACGTTCATGACCTCACTTCGAAGGGAGCCAATAAGAGCACATCAAAATTGTCCAACCATCTGGTGTAGAATTAAGTGCGTGTTAACAAAAAATAGTTTATTTAAACAGTTTTTCCCTGCTAAACAGTTCTGAGTTAATTGTAAATTAATTTCAACTCCCTGCCAAAGCTAATGAAAAGCGGAATTCTCTGTTTTAATCATTTTGCTTGAGTGACACCGCTGAATCTTAAGATCTCCTTTGTTTTTAATGCGCAAATTAAAACTACTGTTGAATAAATTTGCCATAATCGTGCCGAAAAAAAACATGTCTTTGGACATCGTCATTATTTTAAATGAGCCAATCAAGTTAGAGATCGTTAACGCTTGCAACCATCGGGTAACAAATAACGAAATTATTTTACTAGCGTCACTGGACTGTTGTAAACGAGACGTGTCGAAATTGGTGCTTTTACTAACTTCGGAGATTTTGCATTACGAACAGTTCAATATTTAGTTTATCTTTTTTCTTTCGAGTTTTCCCTCTCGCTCTATTTTTTTCTTACTTGTTTTCATTTCGTGTTTTGTTTTTATTTGTTTTGGTTTTTTTTTCAGGAGTGACGAATGACATGAGTAACGTCATCAAAATTGGTCCTTTCAAAAACTATGGAGATTTGAATATCAGAAGAGTTTAAAATTTTGTTTTTCTCTGTTCTGTGGAGTTTTGCTTCTCATTTTTTTTTTTTTTTTTCGTACCCGTTTTTATTTTGTGTTTATTTCGAGGTGACGAACTACATAACTATTTTACTAGCATCATCGGCCTGTATAACGGATTGCTGTCAAAAATTGGTTTTTTTAAAAGCTCGGGAAAATTAAGTATTACGAATAGTTTAAAACTTGGTTTTTCTGTGTTCTTTAAAGTTTTGCTTCTCGCTTTTTTTTTCGTACCTGTTTTTATTTCGTTTTCTTTTGATTTCGTTTGTTCTTTTTGAAGTTATTAGCAATTTAGAAGCGTTTAGCTATTTTCAGCGATCGATAGCAAATATAATTAAAAACGCCAACAATACGATTGACTAAAGTGCACCATGGTTGACTCAATCGTCAGAATCGAAATAAAATGGGTGAAGATCGTCAACGAAAATTGACAGCGAATCATCAACAATTTAACAATTGGATCAAACAACTAATAGGCCTAGAATGAAACTCGTTTTAGTGATCCGAACAATACCAGAACAAAACAACTAAACATGATAATGTCTTTCTCACCTTTTTCCTTCTGTTGAAAATTTGATTATTTCCAAAGTAAAAGGAGAGTCGCTAGATATGAAACCACGATCCGTGATGACACAAACAATAAAAAGAAAGAATATGACGAGTATTTTGCATAAGGATATATTTCAGAATCCAATAACTATTATCTTTATATGTTTATGACCTCACTTCGAAGGGAGCCAATAAGAGCACATCGAAATTGTCCCATCTGGTGTAGAATTAAGTGCGTGTTAACTAAATATAGTTTATTTAAACAGTTTTTCCCTTCTAAACAGTTCTGAGTTAATTGTAAATTAATTTCAACTCACTGCGAAAGCTTATGAAAAACTGAATGTTTTGTTTTAATGATATGTTTTAGTGACACCGCTGAATCCTAAGATCTCTCTAGTTTTTATGCGCTAATTAAAAGTACTGTCGAATAAATTTACCATAATCGTGCAAAAGAAACATGAGTTTGGGCATCATCATTATCTCAAATCAGCCAATCAAGTAAGAGATCGTTAACGCTTGCAACCATCGGGTAACGAATAACTTAATTATTTTACCAGCGTCACTGGACTGTTGTAAACGAGATGTATCGAAATTGGCACTTTTACTAACTTCGGAGATTTTGCATTACGAACATTTCAATATTTAGTTTATCTTTTTCTGCCGAGTTTTCCCTCTCGCTCTATTTTTTTCGTACCTGTTTTTTTGGACATCATTATTCTTTCAAATGAGTCAATCAAGTAAGAGATCGTTAACGCTTGCAACCATCTGGTGACGAATAACGTAACTATTTTACTAGCGTCATCGGACTGTATGATCGATTGCTGTCAAAATTGGTCTTATTATCTTTATATCTTTATGACCTCACTTCGAAGGGAGCCAATAAGAGGACATCCAGATTGTCCCATTGCAACCATCTGGTGTGGAATTAAGTAAGTGTTGACTAAATATAGTTTATTTTAATGGTTTTTCCCATCTAAACAGTTCTGAGCTGATTTTAAATTAATTTCAATTCACTACCAAAGCTTATGAAAAACTGAATTTTTTGTTTAAATCATTATGTTTTAGTAACACCGCTGAATCCTAAGATCTCCGTTGTTTTTTATGCGCAAATTGAAACTACTGTTGAATAAATTTGCCGTAATCGTGCCAAAAACATGTGGTGTGACATCATCATTATTTCAAATGAGCCAATCAAGTAAGAGATTGTTAACGCTCGCAACCATCGGGTAACGAATAACGTAATTATTTTACTAGCGTCACTGGACTGTTGTAAACGAGATGTGTCGAAATTGGCGCTTTTACTAACTTCGGAGATTTAGCATTACGAAGATTTCAATATTCAGTTTATCTTTTTTCTGCCGAGTTTTCCCTCTCGTTCTATTTTTTTCGTACTTGTTTTCATTTTGTGCTTTGTTTTCATTTGTTTTGGTTTTTTTTCAGAAATGACGAATGACACGACTACCATCATTAGACTGTATAATTGATTTCTGTCAAAATTGGTTCTTTTAAAAACTCTGGAGATTTGAATATTACGAAGAGTTTAAAATTTGATTTTCTCTGTTCTGTAGAGTTTTGCTTCTCGCCCTTTTTTTTCGCACCTGTTTTTATTTCATATTTATTTCGTAGTGACGAATGACATAACTATTTTACCAGTCTCATCGATCTGTATGACCCAGTGCTGTCAAAAATGGGTCCTTTAGAAGCTCTGGAGAATTTAGTATTACGAACTGTTTAAAATTTGGTTTTTTCTCTGTTCTGTTGAGTTTTGCATGTAGCTTATTTTTTCCTACCTGTTTTTACTTCCTGTTCTTTTGTTTTCTTTGTTTTTTTTTTCTCAGCAGTTATTAACAATTGAGAAGCATCTGGCTATTATCTTTGACCGCCAGCAAATATCATTAAAAAGGCCTATAATGCAACTGAATAAAGTGCATCATGGTAAATGCCGTCGGCAGAATCGAAATAAAAATGGGTAAAGATCGTCAACGAAAATTGACAGCGAATTATCAACATTTTTACAACTGAATTAAATATTTAGTTGGCCTAGAGTGAAAAGTAGTCTATTTAAACAGTTTTCCCTTCTGAACAGTTTTGAGTTCCTTGTAAATTAATTTCAACTCACTGCCAAAGCTCATGGAAAATTTATCTTTTGATTTAATCATTACCTTTTAGTGACACCGCTGAATCCTAAGATCTCCTTTCTTTTTAACGCGAAAATTAAAAAAACTACTTTTGAATTTATTTGCCATAATCGTGCAAAAACACATCTATTTGGGCATTATTATTATTTCAAATGAGTCAGTCAAGTAAGAGATCGTTAACGCTTGCCACCATCTGGTGACGAATAACGTAACTCCATTACCGATTGCTGTCAAAATTGGTCCTTTTACTAACTTTGGAGATTTAGCATTACAAACATTTCAATGTTCAGTTTACCTTTTTTCTGCCGAGTTTTTCCTCTCGCTCTATTTTTTTCGTACTTGTTTTCTTTTCGTGTTTCGTTTTCATTTGTTTTGGTTTTTTTTTCAGCAGTGACGAATGACATGAGTAGCGTCATCAGACTGTATAACCGATTTCTGTCAAAATTGGTCGTTTTTAAAACTCTGGAGATTTGAATATTACGAAGAGTTTAAAATTTGGTTTTCTCTGTTCAGTAGAGTTTTGCTTCTCGCCCTTTTTTTTTTCGTATCTGTTTTTATTTCGTGTTTATTTCGTAGTGACGAGTGACATAACTATTTTACCAGCGTCATCGGTCTGTATAACCGAGTGCTGTCAAAAATTGGTCCTTTTGAACCTCTGGAGAATTAAGCATTGCGAAATGTTTGAAATTTGGTTTTTCTCTGTTTTGTTGAGTTTTGCATCTCGCTTATTTTTTCCTACCTTATTTTCTTTGTTTTTTTGTCAACAGTTATTAGCAATTGAGAAGCGTTTGGCTATTCTCACTGGCCGACAGCAAATATCATTAAAAAAAAAAGGCCTATAATGCAACTGAATAAAGTGCATCATGGTTAATGCCATCGGCAGAATCGAAATAAAATGGATGAAGATCGTCGACTAAAATTGACAGCGAATCATCAACATTTTAACAACTGAATTAAACATTTAGTAGGCCTAGAGTAAAAAGTAGTTTATTTAAACAGTTTTCCCTTCTGGAAAGTCTTTCAACTCACTGCCAAAGCTAATGGTAAACGTATCTTTTGTTTTAATCGTCACCTTTTAGTGATACCGCTGAATCCTAAGATCTCCTTTCTTTTTAATGCCAAAATTAAAAACTACTTTTTAATGTATTTGCCATAATGGTGCCAAAAAACACATCTCTTTGGGCATTATTAATATTTCAAATGAGTCAATAAAATAAGAGATCGTTAACTCTTGCAACCATCTGGTGACGAATAACATAACTATTTTCCTAGCGTCATCGGACTGTAAAACCGATTTCTGTCAAAATTGGTCCTTATAAAAACTCTGGAGATTGCAGTATTACGAACAGTTGAAAATTTGGTTTTTCTCTGTTCTGTCGAGTTTTAATTCTCCTTTTTTTTTCGTACCTGTTTTTGTTTAGTGTTTTGTTTTGTTTTTCTCAGCAGTTACTGGCAATTGAGAAGCGTTTAGCCGATTTCAGCGACCAACAGCAAATATTTGTAAAAACGCCTACAATGCAACTAAATAAAGAGCATCGTGGTAAACTCAATCGGCAGAATCGAAACAAAATGGGTGAAGATCGTCAGCGAAAATTGACAGCGAAACATCAACAATTTAGCAATTGAATCAAACAACTAATAAGCCTAGAATGAAACTCTTTTGAGTGATCCGAACAATACCAGAAGAAAACAGCTAATGATGATAAGGTCTTTCTCACCTTTTTCCTTCTGTTGAAAATTTGATTACTTCCAAAGTAAATGGAGAGTTGCTAGATATAAAGCCACGACCACGATGACAAAAACTATAAAAAGGAAGAATAGGACGAATATTTTGCATGAGGATGTATTTCACAATCCAATAGCTATTACCTTTATATGTTTATGACCTCACTTCGAAGCGAGCCAATAAGAGGACATTAAAATTGTTCCATTGCAACCATCTGGTGTAGAATTAAGTGCGTGTTAACTAAAAATAGTTTATTTAAACAGTTTTTCCCTTCTAAACAGTTGTGAGTTTATTGTAAATTTATTTCAGTTCACTGCCAAGCTAATGAAAAACTGAATTTTTTGTTTCAATCATTATGTTTTAGTGACACCGCTGAATCTTAAGATCTCCTTTGTTTTTAACGCACAAATTAAAACTACTGTTGAATAAATTTGCCATAATCGTGTCGACAAAAAACGTCTTTGGGCATCATCATTATATCAAACGAGCCAGTCAAGTAAGAGATAGTTAACGCTGGCAAGTAATTATTTTACTAGCGTCACTGAACTGTTATAAACGAGAGCTGTTGAAATTGGTGCTTTTACTAACTTCAGGGATTTAGCATTACGAACATTTCAATATTTAGTTTATCTTTTTTCAGCCGAGTTTTCCCTCTTGCTCTATTTTTTTCGTACTTATTTTCTTTTCGTTTTCGTGTTTTTTTTTTCAGCAGTGACGAATTACATGACTAGCGTCATCAGACTGTAAACTGATTGCTGTCAAAATTGGTCCTTTTAAAAACTCAAGAGAATTTAGTCTTACGAAGGGTTTAAAATTTGGTTTTTCTCTGTTACTTCGAGTTCTGCTTCTCGCCTTTTTTTTTCCGCACCTGTTTTATTTCGAGTTTATTTCGTGGTGACGAATGACATAACTATTTTACCAGCGTCATCGATCTGTATAACCGATTGTTGCCAAAAATTAGTCCTTTTAGAACCTCTGGAGAATTTAGTATTACGAGCAGTTTAAAATTTGGTTTTTCTCTGTTCTGTCTAGTTTTGCTTCTCGCTCTTTTTTTTCGTACCTGTTTTTATTTCGTGTTCTTTTAGTTTGTTTCGTTTTTTTTAACAGTTATTTACAATTGAAAAGCGTTCAGCTATTTTCAGCGACCGACAGCAGATATCACTAAAAAAGCCTATAATGCAACTGAATAAAGTGCATCGACAGAATCGAAATAAAATGAGTGAAGATCGTCAACGAAAATTGAAAGCGAATCATCAACATTTTTACAACTGAATTAAACATTTAGTAGGCCTAGAGTGAAAAGTAGTTTATTTAACTGTTTTTCCCTTCTGAATAGTTCTGAGTTCATTGTAAATTAACTTCAAGTCACTGCCAAAGCTCATGAAAAACTTATCTTTTGTTTTAATCATTACCTTTTAGTGACACTGCTGAATCCTAAGATCTCCTTTCTTTTTAACGCGAAAATTTAAAACTGCTTTTGAATTTATTTGCCATAATCGTGCCAAAAAAACATCTCTTTGGGCATTATTATTATTTCAAATGAGTCAGTCAAGTAAGAGATCGTTAACGCTTGCCACCATCTGGTGACGAATAACGTAACTCCATTACCGATTGCTGTCAAAATTGGTCCTTTTAAAAACTTCGGAGATTTTAGTATTGCGAACAGTTAAAAATTTGGTTTTTCTCCGTTCTGTCGAGTTTTGCTTCTCGCTTTTTTTTGTCGTACCTGTTTTTATTTCGTGTTCTTTTAATTTAGTTTGTTTTTTTGCAGTTATTGGCAATTGAGAAGCGTTTAGCCGATTTCAGCGACCGGCAGCAAATATTGTTAAAAACGCCTACAATGCAACTGAATAAAGTGTATCATGGTAAACTCAGTCGGCAGAATCGAAATAAAAATGGGTAAAGATCGTCAACGAAAATCGATAGCGTATCATCAACGATTTAACAATTGAATCAAACAACTTATAGGCCTAGAGTGAAACTCGTTTTAGTGATCCGAACAAGACCAGAAGAAAACAACTAATGATGATAATGTCTTTCTCACCTTTTTCCTTCTGTTGAAAAATTGATCATTTCCAAAGTAAATGGAGAGTCGCTAGATATAAAACCACGTTAAAAACTCTGGAGATTTGAATATTACCAAAAGTTTAAAATTTTGATTTCCTCTGTTCTGTCGAGTTCAGCTTCTCGCCTATTTGTTTTTTTCGTACCTGTTTTTATTTCGTGTTTATTTCTTAGACGAATGACATTACTATTTTACCAGCTTCATCGATCTGTATAACCGATTGCTGTCAAAAATTGGTCCTTTTAAAACCTCTGGAGATTTTAGTATCAAGAACAGTTTTTTCTCTGTTCTGTCGAGTTTTGCTTCTCGTTTTTTATTTCGCACCTGTTTTTATTTCGTGTTCTTTCGGTTTGTTTCGTTTTTTTTTTAACAGTTATTTACAATTGAGAAGCGTTGAGCTTTTTTCAGCGACCGACAGCAAATATCATTAAAAAAGCCTATAATGCAACTGAATAAAGTGCATCGGCAGAATCGAAATAAAATGGATGAAGATCGTCAACGAAAATTGCAAGCGAATCATCCACATTTTAACAACTGAATTAAACATTTAGTAGGCCTAGAGTGAAAAGTAGTTTATTTAAACAGTTTTTCCCTTCTGAATAGTTTTGAGTTAATTGTACATTAATTTCAACTCACTGCCAAAGCTAATGGAAAACTTATCTTTTGTTTTAATCATTACCTTTTAGTGGCACCGCTGAATCCTAAGATCTCCTTTCTTTTAAATGCGAAAATTAAAAACTACTTTTAAATTTATTTGCCATAATCGTGTCAAAAAAAAGCATCTCTTTGGGCATTAATATTATTTCAAATGAGTCAGTCAAGTAAGAGATCGTTAACGCTTGCCACCATCTGGTGACGAATAACGTAACTCCATTACCGATTGCTGTCAAAATTGGTCCTTTTAAAAACTTCGGAGATTTTAGTATTACGAACAGTTAAAAATTGGGTTTTTCTCCGTTCTGTCGAGTTTTGCTTCTCGCTTTTTTTTTCGTACCTGTTTTTATTTCGTATTCTTTTAATTTGGTTTGTTTTTTTGCAGTTATTGGCAATTGAGAAGCGTTTAGCTGATTACAGCGACCGGCAGCAAATATTGTTAAAAACGCCTACAATGCAACTGAATAAAGTGTATCATGGTAAACTCAATCGGCAGAATCGAAATAAAATGGGTGAAGATCGTCAACGAAAATCGATAGCGTATCATCAACGATTTAACAATTGAATCAAACTACTAATAAGCCTAGAATGAAACTCGTTTTAGTGATCCGAACACTACCAGAAGAAAACAACTAATTATAATAGTGTCTTTCTCACCTTTTTCCTTCTGTTGAAAAATTGATCATTTCCAAAGTAAATGGAGAGTCGCTAAATATAAAACCACGTTAAAAACTCTGGAGATTTGAATATTACAAAGAGTTTAAAATTTGGTTTTTCTCTGTTCTGTCGAGTTCGGCTTTTCGCCTATTTGTTTTTTTCGTACCTGTTTTTATTTCGTGTTTATTTCGTGGTGACGAATGACATAACTATTTTACCAGCGTCATCGATCTGTATAACCGATTGCTGTCAAAAATTGGTCCTTTTAAAAGCTCTGGAGAATTTAGTATCACCGTGAACAGTTTAAAATTTGGTTTTTCTCTGTTCTGTCGAGTTTTGCTTCTCGCTTTTTATTTCGTACCTGTTTTTATTTCGTGTTCTTTTGGTTCGTTTCGTTTTTTTCAACAGTTATTTACACTTGAGAAGCGTTGAGCTTTTTTCAGCGACCGACAGCAAATATCATTAAAAAAGCCTATAATGCAACTGAATAAAGTGCATCGGCAGAATCGAAATAAAATTGATGAAGATCGTCAACGAAAATTGCAAGCGAATCATCCACATTTTAACAACTGAATTAAACATTTAGTAGGCCTAGAGTGAAAAGAAGTTTATTTAAACAGGTTTTTCAACTCACTGCCAAAGCTAATGGTAAACTTATCTTTTGTTTTAATCATTCCCTTTTAGTGACACCGCTGAATCCTAAGATCTCCTTTCTTTTAATGCGAAAATAAAAACTACTTTTGAATTTATTTGCCATAATCGTGATAAAAAACATCTCTTTGGGCATTATTATTATTATTTCAAATGAGTCAGTCAAGTAAGAGATCGTTACCACTTGCAACCATCTGGTTGCGAATAACGTACCTCTTTTACCGATTGCTGTCAAAATTGGTCCTTTTCAAAAACTCCGGAGATTTTAGTATTACGAACAGTTATCAAAATTTGGTTTTTCTCTGTTCTGTCGGGTTTTGCTTCTTGCTTTTTTTGTACTGGTTTTAATTTCATGTTCTTTTGATTTGGTTTGTTTTTTGCCGTTATTGGCAATTGAGAAGCGTTTACCTATTTTCAGCGACCGACGGCAAATATCATTAAAAACGCCTACAATGCGATTGACTAAAGGGCATCATGGTAAACTAAATGGGCAGAATCGAAATAAAATGGGCGAAGATCGTCAACGAAAATTGATATCGAATCATCGACAATTTAATAAGTGAATTAAACAAATAATAGGCTTTCTCACTTCTCGCTTTTTTTCGTACCTGTTTTTATTTCGTGTTCTTTTGTTTTGTTTCGTTTTAAGTAGCTACTGGCAATTGAGAAGCGTTTAGCCGATTTCAGCGACCGGCTGAAAAACTGCGGAGATTTTAGCATTACGAACAGTTTAAAATTTGGTTCTTCTCTGTTCTGTCGAGTTTTGCTTCTCGCTTTTTTTTCCGTGTCTGTTTTAATTTCGTGTTCTTTTCATTTGGTTTGTTTTTTTGCAGTTATTGGCAATTGAGAAGCGTTTAGCCGATTTCAGCGACCGGCAGCAAATATTGTTAAAAACGCCTACAATGCAACTGAATAAAGTGAATCATGGTAAAGTCAATCGGCAGAATCGAAATAAAATGGGTGAAGATCGTCAACGAAAATTGACAGCGAATCATCAACAATTTAACGATTGCATTAAACAACTGATAGGCCTAGAATGAAACTTGTTTTGTTGATCCGAACAATACCAGAAGAAAAAAGTAATGATGATAATGTCTTTCTCACCTTTTTCCTTCTGTTGAAAATTTGATTATTTCCAAAGTAAATAGAGAGTCGCCAGATATAAAGCCACAATCCGCGATGACACAAAATAAAATAAAATTTGGTTTTTCTCTGTTCTGTCGCGTTCAACTTCTCGCCTATTTGTTTTTTTCGTACCTGTTTTTATTTCGTGTTTATTTCGTGGCGACGAATGACATAACTATTTTACCAGCGTCATCGATCTATAGAACCGATTGCTGTCAAAAATCGGTTCTTTTAAAACCTCTGGAGAATTTAGAATTACGAACAGTTTAAAATTTGGTTTTCTCTGTTCTGTCTAGTTTTGCTTCTCGCTCTTTTTTTTCGTACCTGTTTTTATTTCGTGTTCTTTTAGTTTGTTTCGTTTTTTTTAACAGTTATTTACAATTGAAGAGCGTTGAGCTATTTTCAGCGACCGACAACAGATATCACTAAAAAAGCCTATAATGCAACTGAATAAAGTGCATCGGCAGAATCGAAATAAAATGAGTGAAGATCGTCAACGAAAATTGAAAGCGAATCATCAACATTTTTACAACTGAATTAAACATTTAGTAGGCCTAGAGTGAAAAGTAGTTTATTTAAACAGTTTTTCCCTTCTAAATAGTTTTGAGTTCATTGTAAATTAACTTCAAGTCACTGCCAAGGCTCATGGAAAACTTATCTTTTGTTTTAAACTTTACCATTTAGTGACACTGCTGAATCCTAAGATCTCCTTTCTTTTTAACGCGAAAATTTAAAACTGCTTTTGAATTTATTTGCCATAATCGTGCCAAAAAAACATCTCTTTGGGCATTATTATTATTTCAAATGAGTCAGTCAAGTAAGAGATCGTTAACGCTTGCCACCATCTGGTGACGAATAACGTAAATCCATTACCGATTGTTGTCAAAATTGGTCCTTTTAAAAACTCCGGAGATCTTAGTATTACGAACAGTTTAAAATTTGGTTTTTCTCCGTTCTGTCGAGTTTTGCTTCTCGCTTCTTTTTTCGTACCTGTTTTTATTTCGTGTTCTTTTAATTTAGTTTGTTTTTTTGCAGTTATTGGCAATTGAGAAGCGTTTAGCCGATTTCAGCGACCGGCAGCAAATATTGTTAAAAACGCCTACAATGCAACTGAATATAGTGTATCATGGTAAACTCAGTCAGCAGAATCGAAATAAAAATGGGTAAAGATCGTCAACGAAAGTTGACAGCGTATCATCAACGATTTAACAATTGAATCAAACAACTAAGAGGCCTAGAATGAAACTCGTTTTGGTGATCCGAACAATACCAGAAGAAAACAACTAATTATGATAATGTCTTTCTCACCTTTTTCCTTCTGTTGAAAATTTGATTATTTCCAAAGTAAATGGAGGGTCGCTAGATATAACACCACGATCCGTGAAGACACAAACAGTAAAAAGGAAGAAAATGACGAGTATTTTGCAGAAGGATGTATTTCAGAATCCAATAACTACTATCTTTATATGTTTATGACCTCACTTCGAAGGGAGCCAATAAGAGGACATCAAAATTGTCTCAGTGCAACCATCTGGTGTGGAATTAAGTAAGTGTTGACCAAATATAGTTTATTTTGATGGTTTTTCCCTTCTAAAGAGTTCTGAGTTGATTTTAAATTAATTTCAACTCACTGCCAAAGCTTATCAAAAACTGAATTTTTTGTTTCAATCACTATGTTTTAGTGACACCGCTGAATCCTAAGATCTCCAATGATTTTTTTATGCGCAAATTAAAACTATTAGTAACTGAGAAGTGTTTAGCTATTTTCAGCGACCGACAGCAAATATAGTCAATTAAAGGGCTCTTGGAGCCAGCTCAATCATGTTATGGCTTAAGTTTGTATTGATATCTTGGACTGTTTGAATAAGGTACAGTTGAATTCAGTTTATGTGAAATTTCAAGACTTTTGGGCAGTTGTGTAATAAGAAAACTTGTTCATTTGTCGTGATGGGAATTGGAAATAAGGTTATGTGGGCTGGAGGTGGGATGGGCAGAGGTCATTAGGCATATAGTGTCCTTTTTGTTGGTGTGTGTGTGTGTTTGTGGGGCGGAGGGTGGGCTGGATGGGCATGATCAAGCATCAAATGTTGCTCAAGTAACAAAACATTTATAACCCTCATCTTTCATGATCATTTGCACTATTGTGAAATATTCCTTGCTTGTTTCTTAATATCTTTTGTTTTTAATAAAGCGATCGTTGCATTTGGTATTTAACAAAGCGGCTACAATCGTTCTTAATAGAATTTCAAGCCCCCAGATAGTCTGATTTTCACATATCAATATTTGCGTAATCCCCAAACAGATGAGAGATAAAACAGTCAGAAAAGTAATCAAATGGCCAGTCACAAAAGCCACGCTTCGCTTTTCCCTATAAAAATTCGCCGGTTCCTCATGTAAGCCAATAACAATATAAGGCACATATGTAAAAATCAGTGCGCGAACACCCCTAAACGTTAAAAATATATCAAGTCGAGGGAACAGTTTTGGTCTCAGCCCCTATTTTTGTCAACAAAGTGAACACATATCGGTTAAAAAGATGACACGTATGGACCACGTGCAAAGCTGTCCCTTGTTTCTCGAATATTGCGCGTGTTAAATATTCGATAGTGACATCTCATTTACATCTAGATCCACTTTTATTAAGTTGGTAAATTCTATACAGACATCACACCAACCAACTCACGCGCAAAGTGAGAAGACTCTAGGAAGGCTTGAAATTATTTTAAGAACGTCTGTGATCAAGAAACGGGCAAGGAATTTTCCCCAATAGTGCGAATGATCGTAAAAGATGATCGCGGAAAAGCGATTGCGTGACGCTCGGTAAGTTTTAACAAGATATGTTATCACGTATCGGACGAAAAAATAGGTCCGCAATGCGTACGTGTGTCTAGTACTGAGTTTTAGCGGTACTTCCTTGAGGTCTTGTTTTGAGTAGGTTTGGTTCGAGTTCAATTCAACAATTTGAACAAGAATTGATTAAAATAATTTTAGCTGCAAGGTTAGGTGGCTAAAATCTGGAATACAGAGACTGGAACATAGACATCAGGGATGAACAAGTTTATTGTAAAAAAACAGCCTGCATTACAAAAGGAACTGTAACTGTATGTATTTGATACAATAAGAAAGAACAAAACATGATTCAAGTTAGGAATTGTGATTTTTTTCTTTTACATCAGACAGTTTAATGAACATATAACTGTCATATAAAAAATAGATAGAAAGTTTAACAACAGGAGAGTATGAAGAAATGCGAACAGCTCTACTACTTGGGAATTACTGAAGGTTTCAACTGAGACGGGTTACTGTTGTAATTGAAAATTTTAAGTGGCAACATTAGTAATCTGCATTAAAAGCCTCGAGTTCCTGTTGAAACTTTCTCTTCTCAATGTATAAGCATTAAAAAGACTGTTCATAAATGTACTTCGGTTGCAGTTTTCAATTGAATGTACAAACTCAATAAAATACATATCTAAATACTTTTAAATACAAAAAGTCACTTGGGAGAAGGGGAATGCTATAACAGAACATTGTCCCAGTGATAATAACATGAACATTTTTGTCTTTAGTGAAAGATACAACAATGGCTTTGGTATCCTGTTAAATGATAATATAGGGTGGATGCATTCTGATCCTTACCATTATTTTGGTTCTTGCTGCAGTTTAGTTCTCTGCAAGACTGACTATAGCCACAACTTTAGTTTTCTTATCAAAGGTAACAAAGAGCATTGGTGTATTTAGGAATGCTTCAACAACAATATCTTCACTTAATGACTGCTTAGTGTCAACTTTAAACCACTGTAAGGCACTGAGCAAAGTATCATTAAAAAATGTTACAGTGGTGTTAATGTCATCATGTCTCAGCAATGCTTGCAAGTGGTACTGACTGCTGCAAGCAGACACTTTCTGCCTGAGGCCACATGTTTCACACTTTACCACATTCCCTGGTGTTGCTGGAAGCTTTTTGTTACATTTGCAACATTGACGATAGCACGTGAAATTTTGAACACCAAGGACTTCAGCATTTGTTGATGTTTGGGTGAAGTAGTCTGGCAAATCACCTGGTGAAGCTACTTCCTCTTGGAAGGGATCAGCTGGTGAAATGGAACAGTCATGCTTTGGCGTAGTAAGGTAAATGGAGTAGTCGTCATTATCCTTCGTCACTTTAAGGTTACAGAAGTTATATGCGTTGTCATCTGCAACTTCTGTAATCAGGTCCTCCCACAGGGTTAGTTTGATTGATCCAGATGGATCTAAGAGGCAACAATCAGCTTTCGACTTCGTGCCATCTCTTGTGATTATTTTCTTCACTCCAGATAAGTGGACCACTTTGGCTTTGAGATTAATAAGTTGGTTATTGGTGACATTCGAGAGCATCAAGATGTTTAGAGTCAATGGAATCTCTTCTCGTAGAAAAGTGACCTCCTTCAGTTCCTCTATTTGGACTCTTGCATTCATGAGAACACTGTCATTTTTAATGGTGAAGTTGCTAATCTTTACTGGGGACTTTTGTTTGCTGCATCTTTCAAAGTCAAGGTGCTTGCTTGAAGAGAAACAGACTCCACGTACTTTGGTCGCTTCTGTTTGAATAAGCATGTCAAAATAGCAAGTCTTGTTGGAGTGCTTAACAGGGGATACGTTATGAATGTATCCTGTTAGGTTGTCCATTGTCGTTCAAGTCCTATTACAACTGAGGTGTGTCTACCTGGAGAGCGAACAGAAATAAATGGTATCAGTAACTGTGGGTTGTAGAACAGGTATCAAAGAAAACTGCAATCTGTATGTACTACAGGGCACAAAAGCAATAATCATAAAATAAACATACCTGGATATGTGTTGCATATCACATATCTGCAGATTACCCCTTAGATGTCAATTACAGTGCATGATTGGTATCTAAGGTGTACATTTGAGTTAATTTCATTTTTTTGTACTCATTAACTATGAATATTCTCTTTCAGACAAAAAGAAAAACACATGGAAGTTACAGTGAAGGTGACAAGAAAACCACGAAGGTCTATTTTTGAATCAATGCACGTATTGCTTTGTGATCGGAAAAATAAGTTTCTAAAATGTGTACATGGATTTGTGATTCAGGTAAATTAGTGTAGACATGGTCTATAGTGGTTCTGTTATCAGTAGAAGAACATGATACCAGTTGTCTGGAACTGTGATCTCTTATAAATAGATTATAAAGAGGAATCTTGTCTTTTTCATTTAACCAATTGATATTGAAATCGCCAATGAAAACTTTGAAACCTGAAATATCAAGGGTAAGAAGTCCGATCAATGCTATACACATTTGTCTAATTGGCACTCTTAGTGACTGATATATGCCTATTATGGTAATATGTGGAACTGTTGTAACCTTAATGATAGTTATTTCAACACCACCAGTGTTGTTGCAAACTGGATATCCAGGTAGAAAAGGAATTTTACTGTACACTGCGGTTCCACCATAAGGTCTTGTATTGAAAACGTCAAGTTGACTGTCATTTCTAAATAGGGTGTACCCAGTAATGCTGTAGTCAGTATCACTGTCTAAGTAACATAACCGTGTTTCTGAGAATACATTTACATCCATGTTTGAGTAGTTTAAGTCTTTTCGTATGTCCTCAATATGTCTATGCAATGACCTTGAATTAAGAAAACATATCTTAAAGGCTGTTGGATCTGTTTTATAAATTGGAATTATGGAAAGCTTGAGGTGCCGGTCTTTTCTTAAATGTTGCATTTCTGCTTTTACTTCAGGATTAACGACTATTTTGCTTTCACAAAAGTCAGTAATATACAATCCCTCAATGGTTGTTACTCTGCTCAGTCCTACATAATGTACATGAGGTATTGCTCTTCTGGTGTTAAAGTTAACAACTATTCTAGTTTCAGTGTCACCCTGTGATCTATGTATTGTTTTTGCTTCTGCAGGTCTAAGTGGAAACTGCTTTCTTACAACTTGAGCTGTTCTATTTCTTCCAACTGCAAATTGTGCAGCAACAGGTTTGATGGGGGTCCACGTGCATTCAATGCCATTGACATACACATGTCTGTTGTCATGTCTTGTTTTCTCACCAACATCCATAAGGTCAAATTGAACCCAAATTATACCAGATGGTATATTTGTGTCATACAATTTTATCATCTTGATGACGCCGCCAGCACCATTTGTGATACCATCATCAGTTCTTACATTTATGGCTATTTCTATTCTTTCCCCTTCAGCAAGTTGAAGATTTGAAGCTAATTGCTTCATTTTCCTGGGATCCAGTGGTATTTGCTTGAAGATTTTAACTCTGAGTTCTGGAGAATTTGCACCTATAACACTATCCAATGCTTTGATGGTATATTTGTCACCAGTAGCTGCCCTGTGAACTCTAATATTAAACTTGTCAACTTTTGAGTTTTGAATGAACAAATGAGGAACGTCAATTGGGTAATTCATACAGTGTTCTGAAATGCATCTTTCTTTCAGTTTTGCAATATCATCTTGGGTGATATTACCTTCTCTCAATCTATTTAGAATTTGAGCAAATTCTCTACTTTCCCTTTGTCTCATAATTTCGTCCAGTTCAAACATTGTAAAATGTTCTTGCCATAAATTAGGGGCAAGAGATCCATAATCTGAGTTCTTCATATCTTTGAACACATAACTGTCCATAACAGGTTCTAGTTGAAACAAATCACCCAATGCAATTATGCTAATACCTCCAAATACCTCTTTACTACCCTTGATATCCTTAAGTCTATTATTTATTTGGACATTTAACATAGTATTGCCTATCATTGATATTTCATCAAGCTGAACAGCACGAAGTTTACATCTGAGGGTATTTAGTCTGCTTGAGTCAAGAGGTATATATGTATTTAGAGACTGGCATGCTGGTATTGCCAAGGCACTATGTACTGTGTTCCCTTTGATACCATAAGCAGCTTTTCCAGTAGGGGCAAGCAATAATATTTTAACTTCATTAAAGTTTTCGCCTGCTCTGGAATTATAATGTTTTACTGCTGCTTGATATAGAGCTCTGATAAGATGGGACTTGCCCACTCCAGCTCCCCCAGAGAGAAAATAGAAGAATGGTTTGTCAGATGTTTTAATAAGATGCAAAATGTGATAAAAAAATTCCTTTTGCTTCTTGTTTAGTGTTTGAATCAACTGCCTGTACTCTTGATCTTGCATTTCATTTAGTATAAGTGGTTCACTACTTGATACAGTAGAAGGAATTCCAACATCATCTGATAAATCATAGTTTTCATTAAAATCAGGGTGTAGATCTTTATCACCCACAGCCTCATCTTGGTATTCTATATCTTGTGTAAATGGTGCTATTGAATCATACTGATTATGATCACCTGTATCTTCACTACCATTCACGTGTTCCTGGATTTTATCCATATCACTACCACACACAGCATATTCTTTCATTTGTTCACTTATGGCATCTTTCATAAGTAAGAAACGTGCTTTGTAGGAAGAACTATTTGCTAGCAAGTCAGTTTCCTCATTTCTCCATGGTGTAAAGAGCATAATAAGTTCTCGATAATGTTTTTCTGGATCTTTTTCTTTATTAAACCAAACACTTCTAATAACTCTAGCTATTGATCTTTTTTTGTTCTTCTTTTCATTACTAAGTTCATTACAAAGGTCATCATCATTGTTTTCACTTGCTGTTTCAAAGGGAAGGTTATCAGTGTCATTTTGAAATGATTTTTTGATATAGGGTTTTCCTGATGAGTCATACCAAGCTATCCAATCCAAGTGTAAAAGGATGTTTTGCATATCTTTGCAAAAGACCACCTGTGTATACTCCCTCACAATCATCTTCCATTTCTAAAATGTCATTAGTAGGCTTAAGAAGCTGTACTCTTTCATTAGGAGGTGCAGTATTTATAAATGTCACTTAGCGTGATGATTTCTTCATAGGAAGCTGTAGAACAATGTAAACAGCTTCTTGTGCACTTATCTCAACATTGTTCAAAAATTTGTTTCCGATATCTCCGACTTGTTGTTTGATGTTAGAATTTCCTTTCCTAGCTCCAGCACATGCTTGTCGCAAAAGTTTACTCATTCCTTATTGAGCTTTAGAAATATAAGACACTATATACATAGCACATGCATACACATCAAGAACAAATTGAATAACCATATTTGCTCTCCATGCCTTATGGCAAGCTGGGTTGTAATTGTTAATTCTTTACCCATTTGGTTCTCTTTTGAAAAAGATAGACGGAGAATTTAAAGTTGACCTGATAGCCAATCTATAGTTATTTTCAGTGACACCTAACTTGACAAGCAGCTCATTAAAGGTAATCATTCAATTGTTTCTGGATAGTTTTCCAATTTTCTTTGCGTTGTTTCATTTCATGCAGTGGTATATCTGAATCTAAAGGATATAAAATCTCAGTTGCCCTCATAGGAGGCTGTGGGTAATTAAATCAACATTCATTCTTATTCTTGAATTCCCCGCACCCAACAAACTGACAACCAGAAATGCGGTGTGGGATAAGCAGATAATTCTTAGCCCATTTATTGAACTAACCAACTAATCACAAGACAAAAACAACTGTTTACACTGTTTAGACACCAAAAAATTAAACAAACTCTATACGTTCGATGCGGCCAAAGTAAATTGAATAAACAAAACCACTTATAATGACTGTCAATCATCAGGAAAGCACAAATAAAAACCCGTTATGAGGAAATGGACTACAGGATTCCAACCAAAAAATAAAGAAGAACAAAATTTAACTGTCCGCTTGTAAAAATCCACAATGAAACTTGTTTACTGTTCAGCGAATATATACTTGCTAGTTTACATATCACACTTCTTTCCCATAATCTCACGCCGGCACTTAAAACACACTGCCGACAAATGCACTCGTGCTCGGGAATTCAAGAAACCATTTATCTTTTGCTTCATTACGCTTTGCTACATTCAGGCAAAGATAAATGAACAATTCTTCTTTCTACATGTGTGAGAGTGCCTGTGAATTTGCCGGTTCACCAATTTCTGCAGTTCTAGATCATCAACTGGCCATTTACAACTAATGATCTGATCAATGAAGTCTGTAACAATAGCTTCATCATCAACTCCAAATACTGGTGCACTGTCTAGCCATATAAGCATGTGGATGTGAGGTGAGCCTCGCTGCTGGTATTCCACTCTATAGAACCAGTCAGATATTTTTCCCAGAGGTTGAGCTCCTTTCAAGAGAAAGTTAGTCAGAAACTGACTAACTTGATAATCAAAATGCCTTGCATATGTTACCGGGTTACTTTGAATTAACCTGCATTTTTCATTCCAATTCATATTTTCTAAATCAGTATCTGTGTACTGTTTGTGGTCAACTAATTCACCAAGTATTCTAAGCAAATGGATCCACTGAGTTTCTGCTGAAGAGAAACTTCAAAATAATGATGCTGGTCCTAACTGTCTTATCATGGCAAACAAGTCCTTTTTTGCTTTTTCAAAATAAGGTGGAGAGCCTCTTAATGCCATGAGGAACTGAAATCCTTTATCATGATGAATCAAATTTTCTATTGCCCCTTCTTGTTTGAATTGTGCTGCATTTAAAGTTCTGCTATTTCCTTTGCACTTTCTAAGAGCAACTTGTGATTTTCCTTGTAATATTTTCATTTGCAGTTTCTTTGCTTTGAAGAATATGTTTTCAACACACATTGCAGCTCTTTTATCTGATCGTCGTAATTCAGATTTACAAACGTCACTGTAGTGAACATTAACAAGTCTATCATTATTTTCTGGTCATTTTTGACCAAGGAATATACCAGGATATGCTAATTCTTCAGAATACTGATCTTGAAATATGCTTCATGGTTTCTTTCCTTCACCTGCTGCAACACTTAGAATACATTGACTCCCATTGTCTTCAACAAAATCTGTGTTAGTTAACATAGTGTCAATAACTCCAGCAGGTATTTCTGCTTCATCCTCACTCCACTGATCTTCAGTCTCAATAACTTCTCTAGAGGAAGTACATGTATTATTTGTGGTATTACTAGTACTGTTGTGAATATTTTGCAGTTCTTCAGGTTCATTTTCAATATTTCTGTCATCAAATAGAAAGTTTGATGTGCATTCTCTCCTCAGGCCTGATTAACTGTTATTCCTTCTTGTCTATACAGGGCACTGTTAGTGACAAGCCAGTTTACTGCTTGGACAACTTTATGAGGTCTTATGTTAAGGGACAATGCTGAACTTCTGTATTGCAATCTTCTTTTTAAATTTACCTTAATTGTACCTGTTTCTGATGGTAACCTTGGTAACATATTCACAGTCTCAGACACTTCTGCTGGTACATTTACAACATTTCCATGTATTTTGAATTGTCTACCTCTTGGCGCCTGCATTAATTTTAAAAAAGCAAGTCTTGGAGCTAAAAGTCTGCTTTCCAATTCATTCAAGTAAAAAAAGTCTGGTTTTGTTGCAAATTGCATTCCATTCAAAACAGCAGAAGGGGGAACTTTATTTTTTACTACATAATTATGGTATGTTCTACACAACCACTCCATATTTTTCACACTTTTTCGATTAGATAAATATTTTTCAGCTGATGAAGGATATTCCTTTCTTATTTTATCAGCAAGAGAAACACTGTGTTTATACCATAACTGATCACAACAGCTACAGACATATACAGGACCATTGGACACCAGTTCATGAAACAATGAAATGAAATAGTCCACTTTTTTGTGGTTTGTATTGTTACCTTTTTCAAGAGTTGTTCCTATTTTAATGGGACATTCTGTATTTTGATTTTCGCCAAGATAAGAATTTTGTTTTGCAGTTTCACATCTATGGCTGGGATTATTTTCATTCGATTTCCCCTTGTTATTGTCACTGCTTTTCTTTTCTTGCAATAATATTCCCCCATGTAAGCACTGCAGTTGCGTTTTGTGCTTGCATCATTAGGTTTGCTTCCTTTAGATGGTAAATTTCTTCTTTCATCAACTTTCTTTCTTTTTCTATATTCCCTCATGTAACTGCTGCGCTTCCTTTTTGAAGTGCTGATATGTGAATTCCCAGAGACAACACTTTCTTCTATCATATTTAAATCACTATGACTTTGCTGGCTTTCTGATGAGCTACTGCCAAACATACAAGGCACTGTTGACACATAATGTACTTCACTTGCATGACCTAAATATATTGATGTAACTGGCTCTTCTAATAACTGAACAGGCTGTACTATAGTTGTGTGACCAAAATTTTCATGGGATTCTATGATGTGAATTCTCAAATAATGTGACTCTGCAACTGCTTGAACAATGAGTGCATTACATCATGTACCTTGTAATGACATGTTGGTCGAATATTCATTCCATGAATTCTGGGTATTGCTTTCAATGAAACGTTCTGGGTTTG
This sequence comes from Pocillopora verrucosa, assembly GCF_036669915.1. Taxonomy (NCBI): domain Eukaryota; kingdom Metazoa; phylum Cnidaria; class Anthozoa; order Scleractinia; family Pocilloporidae; genus Pocillopora; species Pocillopora verrucosa. The sequence goes on along the minus strand of NC_089322.1, from coordinate 9,675,455 downwards.
CTCTTAGATAATCAATACCAGTTTGCCTAACATGCAAGTGATGGCATGGATCACCATATAACTGATGAGAAACAGCTCTAAGAAAACAGTCACCCGCACCCCCAACATCTAGGGGTCTAAATCCCAGCTGATGTAACCAAAAGTTTAACAATATGGTGGAAACAACTGATACTGTAGTTTCAGTGTTGACATTTACATGTAGTTGAGGGCCTGGAATTAATTCAATATCACCTGAAGTCATAAGCTTCATTCTTGATACAGAAATCTTCTAGAATGGCTGCTTGATTTCTTTAAAAGCTTATTTACTGTTGGTTTGCTTAGATTAACAAAGCTGGTGAAAAAACTGTCACATCTCTTAAGATATCTTATGTAACACAACTTATAGTCAGTAGCAAAGTTGTATAACCTTGAAGACTTAGGAATATATTTCCTAATGATGAACTTAAGTTTATATCTTGTTTTTCTTTTTTTCATAAACTGCACAATCCGTTTTATCGAGACCTTCGACGGCTCTCGGTCTCCACGTCGTTTCTTTTGTTTTTGGTCAGCTGTTTTGAAATGTGTATCAATTTCATCTGTTCCACGTGAACACAACATATCCACATCAGTTGTTTTCGAGAAATCGCTTACATTACGTTTAATCGCATTTATACTGCTGATAACATAACTTTTTTTGTTCATATATACCACAGCTTTCGCAGATGTTTCGTCAGTCAAAGGAGTCTTTCCTTTAACATCAGTCAGGTTTCTCGCTCTTCGATATACATTTTGTGTAATCTCCAAACGGGCAGGTTCAATAATCCCCACAAGGGGCTCAATTTTCCCCAAAAGGAGCTCAATGTTTGCCTTTACGGCCTTTTCTTTTACTCAAATGGGACTCACGAAGCTGAAGTTCTTTCCTTTACGCATCGTAAACAACACCGCAGCATGACTATTCTGTTGGCGTGGAGAGCATCGATCGAACACTTGAAAACATCCTTTAAAGTCTTTTACTCGACCACATTGACTCAAACTTCGAAAGCTGTGGCATACTGAGAAACCAACGTTATAGAAGTTCATCATAAAGTTTACAAGAGCAAAAGGACACTCACCAACTTTCCGAAGTGTGATCCACAATTGTGAAATTCCTCCTTTCCTCAAGGCACGGGTAAAAGCACATGGTGGTCAAAGATCAGAGTCATCATCATATTTTCGTCCCCGAATTCAATTGCTCCCGACTCTTCCTTGCGGTTTTCTACTTGAATCCAATTGGTCAACCGACAGTTTCCGAAATTATAACGATAAAATATCGACATGGTTACACATTCCACTGGTTGAAAATCAGTGTACACTTCATGTTATTTGTCACGTAAGGTAAACTATGAGTAAAACATATTTCGTGCTCAAATGTGGCGTATATAAAGTACTTTTCGAATTCCGCACGCTCTTCTATTGTGTCTGCGTGCTAACGCACTAGACACAAAAAGCCTATAATGCAACTGAATAAAGTGCATCGGCAGAATCGAAATAAAATGGGTGAAGATCGTCAACGAAAATTGACAGCGAATCATCAACATTTTAACAACTGAATTAAACATTTACTAAGCCTAGAGTGAAAAGTAGTTTATTTAAATAGTTTTCCCTTCTGAACAGTTTTGAGCTCATTGTAAATTAATTTCAACTTACTGCCAAAGCTAATGGAAAACTTATATTTTGTTTTAATCATTACCTTTTTAGTGACACCGCTGAATCCTAAGATCTCCTTTCTTTTAAATGCGAAAATTAAAAGCTACTTTTGAGTTTATTTGCTACAATCGTGCCAAAAAAACATCTCTTTGGGCATCATGATTATTTCAAATGAGTCAATCAAATAAGAGATCGTTAACGCTTGCAACCATCTGGTGACGAATAACGTAACTGTATTACCGATTGCAGTTAAAATTGGTCCTTTTAAAAACTCCGGAGATTTTAGTATTACGAAGAGTTTAAAATTTGTTTTTTCTCTGTTCTGTAGAGTTTTGCTTCTCGCATTTTTTTTTCGTACCTATTTCTATTTCGTGTTTATTTCGTGGTGACAAATGACCTAACTATTTTACCAGCGTCATCGGTCTGTGTAACCGATTGCTGTCAAAAATTGGTCCTTTTTAAAAACTCTGGAGAATTTAGTATTACGAACAGTTAAAAATTTGGTTTTTCTCTGTTCTGTCGAGTTTTGCTTCTCGCTTTTTTTTCGTACCTGTTTTTATTTCGTGTTCTTTTGTTTTGTTTTGTTTTTTTAACAGTTATTTACAATTGAGAAGCGTTGAGCTATTTTCAGCGACCGACAGAAAATATAATTTAAAAAGCCTATAATGGAACTGAATAAAGTGCATCGGCAGAATCGAAATAAAATGAGTGAAGATCGTCAACGAAAATTGACAGCGAATCATCAACAATTTAACAATTGAATCAAACAACTAACAGGCCTAGAATGAAACTCGTTTTAGTGATCCGAACAAGACCAGAAGAAAACAACTAATGATGATAATGTCTTTCTCACCTTTTTCCTTCTGTTGAAAATTTGATTATTTCCAAAGTAAATGGAGAGTCGCTAGATATAAAACCACGATCCGTGATGACACAAACAATAAAAAGGAAGAATATGACGAGTATTTTGCATAAGGATGTATTTCACAATCCAATAACTATTATCTTTATATGTTTATGTGTTCACGTCGAAGGGAGCCAATAAGAGGACATCAAAATTGTCCCATTGCAACCATCAGGTGTGGAATTAAGTAAGTGTTGACTATTCCCTTCTAAACAGTTCTGAGTTGATTTTAAATTGATTTCAACTCACTGCCAAAGCTTATGAAAAACTGAATTTTTTTGTTTCAATCACTATGTTTTAGTGACACCGCTGAATCCTAAGATCTCCATTGTTTTTTATGCGCAAATTAAAACTACTGTTGAATAAATTTGCCATAATCGTGCCGAAAAAAAACATGTCTTTGGGCATCATCATTATTTCAAATGAGTCAATCAAGTGATCAGGTGATACTTTTATCATGGCGTTCGGACGCGGCTTCAAGCTCTCCGCAAATTTATGTGTGTTTCTCTGTATTTACATCACTTTGGAGTTCTTCAGGTTCTCAGATGTATATGAGAACACTTTGCTTAACGATAGAGAGACGTATTTTGTTTCCCAGATGAATTGCAGGGCTGAAGTTGCTGGTGCTTCATTCATCGAAACGAACCGACCCGGAGGCAAGAGTCTAATGGACGACTGAAGAGTGTTATGCTTTGTAAGCTTTTTCATCGTGCCTGTTTTGCTTTGACTCTTATTGCTCTTGCTGGTGACATTGAGGTTAATCCCGGCTACCAGACATTTGCTGATATCAAGTCCACTAGAGGTCTCAAGATTGCTCACTTGAATATACGAAGTCTCACAAACAAAACCGACTCTCTGCGTCTTGAGGGAATTAACAACAAAACTTTTGACGTGCTAACTCTGTCCGAGACCTGGCTGGATTCCTCAACAAGTGATGCTGAAATAAAACTCCCTGGATTTGTGTGCATAAGGTTAGATCGCACTGGCAATAAAGAGGGATATGGCGGAGTTGCTATGTATGTAAGAGAAGATTTGGCGTTTCGTTTGCGGAATGATATCAATACTGGTGGACAGGAATGTTTATGGATTGAGTTAATTCGAGATAAATGTAAGCCAACGTTATTATGTTGCGCTTATAGAGCACCAGATGCCGATCTCCGCACTTTTATTTCGTCTCTGCGAGATAGTATGCCTGCTGTTGATCTTGAAAAATCGGATGTGATCATTTTAGGAGATCTAAACGCAAACATGATGCCTAATTCAAAATTGCCCAAGAAAGACAAACAACTACTTCTCAACTTCTCGCGCGCTTTTGACTTCACACAGCTGATAAAAGAGCCTACTCGAATATCTGACACCTCACGGACCTTGATTGACCTGATTTTTGTCAATAATGAACATCGCATTGTTAAATCTGGTGTTGTTCCGTTTCCATTGAGTGACCATTACCTGGTGTTTTGCATTCTAAAGACTGGTGTGCACACAAAAGCACATCCAAGAATGTTTGAGTATCGCTCTTACAAGAATTTCGATGCGAATTCATTTAACGAAGATCTTAGGAATGTTCCTTGGCACGTCGTTGACAATGAAAACAATATCGATGACGCTTTATTAACTTGGAACAAACTGTTTTCAGAAGTTGCAGACGATCATGCACCTGTCAAACGACGACGTGTGAAGGGAACACCTATTCCTTGGATGAATAGCAAAATTAGCGAATCAATGAGAGATCGAGACTGGTATCATCGTAAAGCACGTAAATCGAACTCAGAAAAGCACTGGAACACTTACAGGAAACTGAGGAACAAAGTAAACCGCTTAGTAAAATCTGCTAAGTCGAAATATTACTGCGAAATGATCGAGGAAGCCAGAGGAGATCACGGCAAAATGTGGAAAGCTGTAAACGAAGCTTGCAATCGTAATTCATCCTCAGAAAAGGTTCAGTGCATCATTTCCGATGGCATTCAGCACACCACTTCCAAATCCATTGCTGTTGCTTTGAATAGCTTCTTTGCATCCATAGGCAAGCGCCTAGCTGACAAAATAACGACTACCTGGTCGAATTGCAACTTGGTTTTAGAACAACCGTTGTTTCAGTTCCAGTTAACTGAACTAGAGGAATCGTTTGTGCTTCAGCAGCTTACCTCTTTGAAGAAAAATAAAGCAATTGGTTTGGACAAAATTAGTGCTAGACTACTCAAGAGCTCTGCTAATACAATCACTCCCTCCATCACTAAGCTGTTGAATCGATCGATTCTTACTGGTAAATTTCCTATATTGTGGAAAATTACAGCCTTGTTTAAATCAGGCGACCGGTCAAATGCATCGAACTATCGACCTATCTCTATTTTACCGACACTCAGTAAAATTCTCGAGAAAGCCGTACACTCCCAGCTGTACCAGCACTTGGTTATTAACAACCTTCTCACAAGGAAACAGTTTGGATTCAGGAAGGGTCTCTCTACTGAATCTGCTTTGAAATCATTTGCTGATGAAGTCTTATTGAACAAGGAACAAGGTAAACTATGTGGGGCCGTGTTTTTGGATTTAACCAAGGCTTTCGACACTGTGGACCATCGGATTTTGTTACGCAAGCTCTCCAAAATTGGTTTATGTGAGAACTCGCTTCAGTGGTTCCGCTCTTACATTACTGACAGGAAACAGCGTACATGTTGTGGGAATGAGTTGTCTGATGAATTGCCAGTTACCCATGGGGTCCTTCAGGGAAGTATTCTGGGTCCTCTGCTATTTGTCATCTACATTAACGATTTGCCAAGCGTTCTAGATGCCTGTCAAGCATCACTTTATGCAGATGACACGGTGATCTACTGCTATGGGTCTTCCTCTCAGGAGCTGACTGAAAAGCTCAACCAAGACCTCCTGGCTGTGGCGAAATGGCTGAATGAACATAAGTTAACACTGAATCTGGACAAAACCAAATGCATGCTTATAGGCAGTAACAAGAAGTTACAGAGGAAAATAGCTCTAACTGTTTCAATCTTTGATCATTGTATAAACAATGTTACTTGTTTTAAATATCTTGGAATCTTAATATCGTCTGATTTTTCGTGGACAAATCATGTCGAATACATGGCAGGGAAAGTTAATCAAAGGCTTGGCCTACTTAGACGCATTAAGCATTTGTTACCGTTTAAGGCGCGCATCCTTTTTTATAAAAGCCTTGTTATGCCCTTATTCAGTCGAGTATGCTGATTTAGTTTGGGGAGACAAACATAATGTAACTTTAATGTCTAGTTTGCAAGTGCTTCAAAATAAGGCGGCTAAAATAATATTAGATCGACCACTGTATTCCTCTGCGTCTGATGCGTTAACTACACTGAAGTGGTTAACACTAGAAAAAAGGCGCTTCCAGCGCCGATGCGTACATGTATATAAATGTCTTAATGGTCTCACGCATCACGAACTAACATTAGTCACTCAGCAAGAACAGCATAGTTACAACACAAGAAATAAAGCAAACCTCAAAATTCCATCCGTTAAAAGAAACTGGGGCAAACAAAGAACTGGCTATCATGCTGTAAGTGATTTTAACTCGCTGGACAAAACTATACGAGCCTCTGATAATGTAAATATTTTGAAGCGTCAGATTTTTAATTCATTGATTTAAGTTTTGTATTACACATAAGATACATTAGTTTTTAGTAGCATCTTTTAGCATTTTTATTCATTGTAAATTTTTAATTTTTAATTTTCGAGGTCCTTTTTGTAAACCACTTTTTAGTGAAAAAGTTTCCTCATTAAAGATTGTCATTATTAAGTAAGAGATCGTTAACGCTTGCAACCATCGTGTAACGAATAACGTAATTATTTTACTAGCATCACTGGACTGTTGTAAACCAGAGCTGTCGAAATTGGTGCTTTTACAAACTTCGGAGATTTAGCATTACAGACATTACATTATTTAGTTTATCTTTTTTATGCCGAGTTTTCCCTCTCGCTCTATTTTTTCGGTACCTGTTTTTATAATGTTTTGTTTTGTTTTGTTTTGGTTTTTTTTTTTAGCAGTTTTTAGCAACTGAGAAGTGTTTAGCTATTTTCAGCGACCAACAGCAAATATAATTAATCAAAGGGCTCTTGGAGCCAGCTCATTCATGTTATGGCTTAAGTTTGTATTGATATCTTGGACTTGTTTAATATAGGTACAGTTGAGTTCAGTTTATGTGAAATTTCAAGACTAATGGAACAAATTTTCCTTTTCTTTTTGGGCAGTTGTGTGATAAGAAAACTTGTTCGTTTGTCGTGATGGGAATTGGAAATAAGGTTATGTGGGCTGGAGGTGGGATGGGCAGAGGTCATTAGGCAGACAGTGTCCTTTTTGTTGGTGCGTGTGTGTGTTTGTGGGGCGGAGGGTGGGCTGGGTGGGCATGATCAGGCATCAAATGTTGCTCAAGCAGCAAAATATTTATAACCCTCATCTTTCACGATCATTTGCACTATTGTGAAATATTCCTTGCTCGTTTCTTGATATCTTTTGTTTTTAATAAAGCGGTCGTTGCATTTGGTATTTAACAAAGCGGCCACAATCGTTCTTAATAGAATTTCAAGCCCCCATATAGTCTGATTTTCACATATCAATATTTGCGTAATCCCCAAACAGATGAGAGATAAAACCATCAGAAAAGTAAACAAATGGCCAGTCACGAAAGCAACGCTTCGCTTTTCCCTATAAAAATTCGCCGGTTCCTCATGTAAGCCAATAACAATATAAGGCACATATGTGAAAATCAGTCCGCGAACAGCCCTGAACGTTAAAAATATATCAAGTCGAGGGAACAGTTTTGGTCCCGGCCCGGATTTTTGCCAACAAAGTGAACATATTGATTAAAAAGATGAGACGTATGGACCACGTGCAAAGCTGTCAATTTTTTCTCGAATATTGCGCGTGTTAAATATTCGATAGTGACACCTCATTTACATCTACATCCACTTTTATTAAGTTGGTAAATTCTGTGCCGACGTCACACCAAGTAACTCGCGCGCAAAGTGAGAAGACTCTTGGAAGGCTTGAAATTATTTTCAGAACGTCTGTGATCAAGAAACGGGCAAGGAATTTTCCCCAATATTGCTAATGTTCGTAAAAGATGATCGCGGAAAAGCGACTGCGTGACGCTCGGTAAGTTTTAATATGATATTTTATCACGTATCAGACGAAAAAACCGGTATAAATTCTCAGTCTACATTTTATACCTAGTCTGCATTTTGTACCCGGTCTGCTGCCTGCAGTCTGCATTTTGTACTGACCGGATTGGTATTGCTGTTTTTGTTTGAGCGAGCCTCAAGTCCGGACCGAAATAATGGAGCTCGAAAAAAAATATTTAGACCATCTTGGCCGCTATAATTGATGTGTTCACTGTATGTTGAAGAGCTCCCGAGCACAAGCACAATGATAGAGTAATGATTACTATATACCAAATGAAGACGAACGCAAATGCGTGGCTTGCCAATATGACTGTCTCTGATGATGATGCTCTTCTGCGTGGTAACGGTGTGATTTGAAATGAACCCGCTAAAGGTCCCCTAGGTGTGAACATTTTGGCTTTTCGATTCAAGTTGCATTTTTAGAAGTTTAGAAATGTGATTTGAGGTTGTCATTGTTCACGGTCTACAATGCAACTTCCGTCCACGGATACAACTTCCGTCAACATCTGCTCCACCAAGATACCTCATCCATTGCTTTCAGTCTAAATGAGCTAAAAAACCCACAATGTAATTAACCAAAGTGCATCATGGTAAATTCAATCGGCTGAATTGAAATAAGACGGATGATGATCCTCAACGAAAATTGATTATACACAGCTTTCATCAACAATTCAACAACTCAGTTAAACAACTAATAGGCCTCGAATGAAACGTTTTAATGATCCGAAGGATACCGGCAGAAAACAAATAATATGATAATAATACCTTTCTCAACGTTTTCCTTCGGTTGAAAAAAATTATTCCCAAACAAAGTGGAGAGTCGCTAGATATAAACCTCGTTCCGTGATGACACAAATAATAAAAAAAGCTCCCAGCCGGTAAGTAACATGTTTGTTTTTTTTAAACTTGACGAAATTCTTTCCGAAAGGATCCCGAATGATTTAGGGCTGTAAATACGGCAAGATCCTCCATAAAATGAACAATTTTTGAGCGAGTAAAAGGTAGGTAAAATAGAGGTGATGCAAATTAAAGAGAGATACCTCACCGAAACATTTTCATTTGCGTGAGAATAAAAGTGATTTAAAAGGCTTCCAAACAAACTTTGAAACATTATTTTACAAGTATCTGTCACAATCTGACACCTGTCAATTAGAGAGTGCGTAAGAAAAAAAAAAGCGCAAGAACATTTGAAAAACAACGGAACTAGTGTGGCAAGGACTGTCACGGTAATGTTTCCTTCAAAAACATTCAATGATCTAACGGAAAGTATTATTCACTCTCATCGACGATTCATTCATGTACGAAGATTTACCTCTGTTCATTAAGTAAACGGCGAGGAAAGTAATTGTGAGTAAATTCAAATTTTTTATTTTGAAGTTGTGAGAGTTTGCTCGTTTGTTTGCTGCAATGGCGTATGTAAATCTGGTCTTTCCTCCACAAAAACTAAATTCGAATGGCACACTCCAACGAAGAGGCGAAGAGGGGGGAAAGGGTCCTAAAAACTTTACCTGATCCCCCGGAAGGATTTCTAGCATTCTAATAATCCCCCATCATTGACAATTGTAATGTCAATGATTCTATCAGAAAACGGTAGCCTGCTCACCGAGGCCCCTAAAAGAAGAGAACAGTAGATGGGCGAGTGGGTGTATGGGATAAAAGAAACATCCAATTTGCCATGGTCCCTTCTTTTAACTATGTTAGCGCTGACTTTCCTCCCAGCTCCCCTTGAAAACGTTATCACTCCCTAATTCCCCCCCCCCCCTCCGTTTCTTTTAAATGTCTAAGCTTTTCGCTGTTCTGTTTTACGTTGAAAAGTGAGCTGGGTGTAAACGGGAGTTCCGGTTCAGCAAGGTATTGATATTTTAAACTTCGAGAATGTACATATTTGTGAACTCGCTTGGTGGCTTGAATTAGGAGTTATGTTGGCGTAAATCGGTCGTGTCTTGTCCTCACATTGAATAGGGTGGCTTATTCTCTCACAATTCGTCAAATTATAACTTAAATTGGTTTTAGCCTGAACAGTTGATGACGGAGGGATGTAAATTGAAGTAGCAAGATGGTCATCCGCAACTTGTTTTAATCGTGTCTATAAATATAACCAGCCCTGTTTACGCTTGATTTCTTGTTGCATCTCCTACGATTTCGTATCTTACCGCAAGAATTTATTGAGACCCCTTCTTGGGCTTTGGAGGAAAAATAATTTAATAGTTCGAAATATAAAGACGTGTGCCTCAAATTTTTTTAAAATCTGTCACTTGCATGCTACCCGTTGTAATATTCTCCATCTTTCCACAAACGCTCCTGTTCCCACGTACTTTTTCCGTGTCACGAAGAACAACTCAGAGCACTGTCATGCAACTCATCTTGGGTCATTGATATCGATATAAGACACGCACAGAACATAATTCTCACAGATAGCGTGTACACTCTAGTCACGTGAAATGCCTGAGTTCATATAAATAGCACAGCCTTGCCTTGCCTTGCCTTTAAATTGGCTGTTTGCAGTAGCGGCAAAATCACACCCAGGTTTCCTCCATAGAGGTCTACTTCAACTCTCTCGTCCATGAGTCATGGCTATTCCGTTCCTTTTCGTCTCTGTCGCTTCCATGGTTCTTCTTATGATACCAACCGGTAAGTAAGATTCATAATCTTTGTTTCATGCATAACATGTTTGTAGTTGCCATAAATAAAATGAAGGAAATTAGTGAAAGTTATGGGTTGAATATCTGAAAATAGATCAGTTCAACACTAAACCCTTTTCCAATCACAGTTATACAAGCAAATAAACCAAGCATGTGTCTTGCATCTGTTAAATTTGCTCGTCTTGATTGCTAGCTGCAGCTCTTTTGCGAAAACGTTGGATAAGGCCACACTCTCTTTTGCATGATTGAATTCGGAGTGAGCCAGATGGTTTAGACTGAAAGGCCAGCAGCAGATCATAGCAAGTGATTTGTCCGCTAATCGTACAGTCATCTTTCATTCTATTCGATGGAATCGATGTCATAACAAATTAGTTATTGGAATTAGTAAATGGTCTCATTTTTTATCCTCAAAGCAGAGGACTGTCACCTCAGCTCAAACAGGAAAGCTGACTGCTTTGCACATTTATTGAACTTGTTCTTCCGAAAAATTAGGCTAGAATATTGCCTCAGAACACTTTAACTTTGCTTTCTTTGGTTTTTCATTTGCTGTAGTTAAATCAAGATGCGTATATCGTAACAACGAAATCTTTGTAGTCACTTTCACATGTCTTCTACGAAATCATGGCTATTGGAGCTAAATTTAAGCAGGATGACGTATACTGGTCTCTTTCCTGTCTATAAGTTGCATTATGATACTTCTAATGCTTTGATAAAGCCTTTTGTAACCTTCAATTGGAAAATTTCTGTTTTATTAGAGACTCAAATGAAAAGCAAGAAACTAGCTAAATGCGCCTCGCACACACATACCTGACACAGGATGATTTTGATTATTGTTTTTCCAGCTTTAGCACAACGCGTCGGGCTTTTTGTTGATCGCAACGATTAAGTTTTCCTTTTTTATTTTGGTAAAAGCATTGTAGTCCATAAGCAAAGAAGAAGTGAAGGAATGCTACCTCTAGAATCGCTAGAAGGCTTGTGCAAAGCTAGGTGTCCTCCCAAAACAGAGAACTAAAGTTCGTACCAATATTTAAAAATTGTTATAATATTAATCAATCGCCAACATACATTCTGTGTTGAAGGTAATTTAGTGTTAACAACTGAGTTGAAAACGTAAATTAGCCACCGTAGAGGGTAAAAAAGCTGACGTTTCAAGAGTTAGCCCTTCGTCAGAGCCAATCGCTCTGACGAAGGGCTAACGCCCGAAACGTCTGCTTTTTTACCCTTTACAGTGGCTAATTTACGTTTTAAACTCAGTTGTTAACACTTAATTACCTTCTATACTCTCCCACCGACGCAGAACCACAGTTTCTTTAGAAACTTACCCCTTTATACATTCTGTATTGAGTCGTAAGAATCATATGCTAACCTTTGTATTTCTTTTTACCCAACAGCTATGTCTCTTCAGTGTTACGAATGTTACAACCTTCCACAAGTTCTTGGCGGAACTAGTTGTAACCTCGACAATGTGAAAAAGCTCATTTGTCCTCCTTTTTACGACAGATGTATGAAGATGAAGTATGACATGTCTATCGGCATTGGTGCACCGCAATTCGTCGAGCTTAGAAACTACTCAGTTAGCGCAGCCTGTGATCCCCAGTCTGACTTTAATTGTAAAGAAAGAATTTCCTCTCCATCTTCACTTAAATCGCATAACATGACGATTCTTCTTTGTTCTTGTTAAACCAAAGTCTTAGTTTGATTTTACTAGCGGTATTACACCACGTATTTCTTTCTGCTAAAGGATCTTAGTCAACCACAAATCATTACGCGCTTAGTCCTCCATTTTCTATGCCCTCCAATTTCGTAAAATTTCCATTGTGGCCTACCATCCAAGTGCATCCAAGCGATATAATATATTTAAGTCTTCAATTGTCGTATCATTATTACTGAACAGACGCACGGCAACTTGGAATTTATTTGTTAATTAGATGATGAATTATGAAAACTGAAATAGTCCGTGAAGGCAAAAATGAAATTCCGTGAGGAAAGCGCCAAGGGAGATTTGTTATGACACTATTTAAAGGAAAAAGCTGATAAGCAGGAGACATGGTTTATATCATGCGTGACATGCCCTGCTAGTCAGGTTTGGTGTATGCAGCCAAAAAAAAAACAAACAAACAAGGGTTGTGCATGCAGTTAAGTTTCTACCTTTCAAGGGTAATATTTGTAAATCAGTTTATTTCATATGTTGCTGAGTGGAAATAGCATTTGGGGATTTTTAAGGTCGTTGAAACTCTCACCTCTGTGGTTGAATCTCTAACCGAGAACTACTCATGTAAAAGCTGTTATTCAGTTCGTGCTGCTATGGTCACGTGCTAATTTTTCATGCTGTACTAAGTGCTTCTGACTTTTGGGAGTATAGATAAAATCTCAGTGACCATTCCTAAGAACGTTACGGAGCTGCAGTCCCATGTTAAACGGTGTGCTAGATACCTTCTTTCAATCTTTTGATCCTGTGGATAAAATCCTTGTGAGTGCTTATTTATCTCCAAGCTACTAAAAGAAGTATCTGCTTTCATGCAGAACACCAGAAAAGCTCCTGTGTTGTTAAGTTATTACATGTGATTTCACATTGATTGAAAACTATTTTTTTTTAATTCAACAGCGTGCAAAATGCTCAGTGATGGCGGTCTAGTCTCCAACTGTACAATGGACTGTTGCCAGGGCGAATTGTGTAATACTGGAGGGTCCACTTCAAAGCCATCTACAGCTGGGGAGGGCTCAACTAAAAAAGGCATCCAGTCCACTGCAAGTGTGGTCCAGTCCACTACATCTAAACCATGCGGCGCAGTACTGGGACCAGCTGTGAGCATCGCCAGCATTTTGTCTGCCGTAGTTCTACCAAAGATTGTGGGATTTAACTAAGACCAGCTATCTCTTGCTATTTCATTTCATACATTTTGCCACTTAAAGCTCGCTAGTTCTAGAAAAATATGATACACTGTTTGTTACCAATGTTAGTTTTATTACTTGTAAGGATTTAGAGTGTAACTGATTTCATCCTGGGTGAAAACGCGTACTGCTTTAAATAAAGGATTTTGTTAACGAATTTTTTGGTTCAAAAATATAAGCCAGAAACAAAGGGATAACAGTATGTTCCTTAAAAAGAATTTTAAATCAATCTCTAGGAAAATGTATAAAATTCAAATTATCCAAGGGAAGTCTTTCTCAAATTACCGTCCCACCAAGAAATTGTGTCACGAAATAGGTTAAGCTCCATGAATGTGATGATAAATAAGTTAGCCAAAGTATTCATCAATTACAAGGCATGTTTTTCAATGACCTCCGCAAGTATCTTTTTTTTCTGAATGATTTCCTCTCAAATCGTTCCTTAAATTAGTTGCTGGTATGGAGGTGGAATAAAAATGATCATAGACAACCCGAAATGTAAAAAATTCTAACGAAATGTTTTATTTCCAATTCGTGGGTTCGCACAGAAGTCCGTTGTTACACTTTCCGTTCCATCCCGTTTCGTACGGGCTTGCTCTTGTTTGTCATAATCTCGAAAAGCTTCTCAAACGTTTCAAAAAGTGTATGTTTGCAGACCTTCTTTCGCTCCATGATGGGTCGAGGAGAACATGTAACAAACCAAGACATCTCGTAAGTTACGTAAATCTTTTACGTAACTTTTAGAAAATAAAAAAATCTTTTAGAAAATCTTTTATTTACACTTCGCGGTAAAACTTGAGTTCAAGTCATTTTCAGCTTCCATCACAACTTTGGCAGTGTTTTCTTGAGGCACAATTCCGCCTGTTTTTTTTTTCTCTTCTTGGTCCGATTTTTAAAGAGTGCTTTACTCTTTTGGTTTCCCTCAGAGCTTGAAACATTTCAGACACAAATCAATGAAAATGCAACATGCAAATTTGTCGGGCTTACCAGATAATCGCGTGTTACCAGAAGCTATTACTGAATAAAATGCAACGAAAAATGACCTACAAATGTCTCTTTATTCAAAAAAAGGGCCAAAATTGACCGTTCAGAAGCAAAAAAAGAACGAATTTCTAGCATTTACGATACCCGTGTGATAGATTTATCATACTGGAATCGATGTTTACAGGACTCACGGTCATAAGATTGCGTAGCGTTATGTAGAAAATTCTAGAGCAATTAATTTTGTATGTGGTCTAAATTTACATATCTTGAATTAATTTTGAGAGAACCTGAGCTTGTAATTGGTTTATATTTGGTTTCCTCGCCATTAATCTGTTTTGTCTTCACCAATTTTTAATTTTTTTACATTAATGAAAATCGTAGAGTAAAACAAATAAATATAAAGGGTTAAATCCTTCACATGGTCTTAAGAGATCTGTTCAAATTAAAATAAACTTTTCTTTCCATGTTTTTGGTTCTATTGCGTAACGCTGTTTGAGTCATGGGTTCCACAAGTCCAAATCAACAAATCACCTTTTTTTCAACTGGGTGGGGTGAAGTCAAAGATGAAGGTATGAACGCATGACAAAAGTACATAACTTATTTGCGAAATGCAGGGGTAACCCTCGATCAGGGTGTGCTTCAAGCCCATTTATTATATTGCATCAGCAAATGCGAGTAGTTAATGACCCTTGCACCTGAGCTTCTTGAGGTGCTCGATAGACAGCTCTTTCATAGAGAAAACAAATAAGGAAAGAAGCCCTGAATGGTATTTACTTGTTACGGCTGAAAAATTTGACAAGTTATTCATTTGCTTCTGGCCATTGGATATTCAGAGTCAATATCACCCAAACAACTGCTGTAAGTAAGAAAGTGACGATGGGTGGGAAAAGAATCTAAGTCTGTTTAAAAAGGTGAAAAATAGTGAACACCAAAGAATGGGCTCCACACAACGTAATGTCAAGTCCAAACTCTAAATTCAAAAATCAAAATTAACAAATTTATTCCTTTTGGCTGATACCGAGATTGAAACACAATTACCGGCACCTCAGGTTTTTTATCAAAATACTACACTTCAAAAAAAGGGAAATACCATTTTTTCCCACTTCCCTCCCCTTCCCGTTCCCTCACATTCCTCCTTCCCTCCTCTTCTGACATCATGGGGTTTTGATGTTGCTCACTTCTTGAACAGGGCTGCAGCTAAAAATAATACCTCCAGTGGACTTGATTGACAACATAGAGGTTTACAAATCAGCTGATGAACTTCTGGTGCAGAGCCATCAAAATGGCAGCGAAGCCTAGGAGCCAGACTGACAGATTAGCGGCTTCAGCCCCAGATCCACCAGATTCACCTCTGTTGCAAAAGTCTCCCTCACAGCAATCCATTGAACAAGACGTCATGTTAATTGTACTACGATTACAGACTATAAAAGAAGAAAATGTGATGAAAAATTAAATATAAGAGCTAGAGAAAAGCTCCTTTCTAACAGGACACCCTATGCTCGATACTTTTCTCCTCAAATTTTCGGAATGAGTGACCCTTTCCAATAAGGGACACCAAGACTCGATAGTTAAAGTTTGTTCTCAATTTTAAGAAACACTGCATTAACTCTTTACACCCTGAAATCACCAGGCGTATACTCATATGCGTTCCCCATGTTAGGAGAATCTGCATGACAATCTAGAGCTTCTTTAATTGGCGATCATTTTCTGTGCTCTCTTAACCTAAATGTTTGACTTAGCAGTAATACTGTTAGGAGAACTTAGATGCCAGTCAATCTTGGGGGACTAAGACTAACTGTCAGCTTCTTAAAATACCTTGAGATTCAAGCCAACCAGTCTTTATGGGCATCGTAAAGTATCAGATTCAAAACACGTTGAAGTCATCTTTGCTCTTGTTGTTTTTCATGTCTTGTTTTTTTGTTTATGTGTTTTGATTGCGAGCATTTCCCAGGCTTCTAATTATCATCAGAAGGATCATTTTAGAGCGAATTTCGATTGATTTTCGTAGACCAAAACCAAATTAATCATGACAGCTAATCAAAATGAGAGCAAGCTGACAGCAAGCTGTCTAAAGCAAGGGAAAACGTCAGTCACGTTTGTTTTTGCTTTTGAATCTGATTGGATGAGAGGATGGCGTAATTTTTTTTTTGGACCAAGCATAGAGCGAGATGAAGCAAATCCAAAACATTCCCGGAAACGAAACTTTTACTCAAATATTTTACTTACTGTTTGCTGGCCCGTCCGGTGCACACATTAAGGCGCTGATGGAGCAGTTTTTCAATTTCATATCAAACGGACCAATGTCAGGGAACATTGCTTTAATGTCGATGGTCATGCATCTATCATAACCTACAGGACACTCCAAGACTTCTGGTTCAATGCAGGATTTACCTGTATATCCAGTTTCGGGTGGTAAGTTGCTGCATACGTCGCACTTTATTGCGAATGCTGTCAAGTAGCGTAAGAAGGTCAGATTCTAAGTCTCTCTTATTTCACAAAAATCATCGAATCAATTGAAACTTTTTATCTCTGTTTAATCTAATGTTTATTGAGTAATCGAAACAATTAAAACTCAAAACGCATATTTACAACAGAATTGGAAAGCACCTAAGCGATTATACTAAAAAAACTACTCGCCTCAGACTCAGTGAATATTTGCGAATAATATTCACTTCACCTTCGGCGAATAATTGTTTAATGAAAGGAATTTTGTTCCTTTACTAACAACAATGCAATGTTTGTCTTAACAATAAGATTTTCCAGTTTTGTGTTTTACTCTTGCATAAAAGCACCCTCGATTCCGGATCTACGAGAGAAAATAGAAGCTTTAATTTGGATTCGTGCACATTGCTTCCAGAACTTCAAAGACGTTAGTTTATTTTTCATCTCGCTGGATTTTTTTACTGGTAAACAGTTTACGGGCAACATGCAATAGTTTTTGTTTGCAAATCGATTGAGAACATGTGATCTGTTAAGAGATAAGGAGCCATCGCTCCATTGTAGATATTCATGTCTACTTAATTGCGAAGACAAGCTTCCTTTTCAAAAATTTGTCACTTCTCTTGCATAATTTTATCACCGAGTAAAATTCGAAGTAAAATGCAGGGTCAACAAGTCAGTTTGTGGTACTTGCCAAATCACATACGTTTTCTAATTGCACGAGGATTTGTCACGTACCATGGGTCAAAACTCATTAATTACTTGTACCAAAAATAACTTGAACCTTCGACTAGCACCTGATCAGGTCCTGCACCTCGAAACCGTGGCGCATTTGTTCGCCGGCCCGCCTTCATAAACAAATAATATTAATTTTGCAATTAAGACGTAATTTGTATATAGTTTGTCATGTTTTTGAGTAAAGAGGTATCGTTGACTTTTGTTATCCACAGGGCCTGTCATTAACAGCCTTAAAGGCCTTAAAAGCCCTCTTTTCAAATAAAACTCAAGACATCTTTGAGTTGGCTTGCAGGGGGCTTTTCGTCGTCAAAGATTTTTTTTTTGGGTCAGTTGAGAGCATTCGCAAACACACTGGTCTGTCGTTTTTAAAAGTGCTTGAAACCCTAAAAGCTCTCTTTTAAAATAAAATTCAGTACATCCTAGAGTTCGCTTGCAGGAGCATTTGATCGCCAGGCCATTTTGTTCCCTTTTTTAAGTTTTTAAGGTTTAACAAAACATTTATTGAGTGGCCCGACGGCAGAAAGTAAGCTTCGTTTCCCTTAGGGCCATTAAGTAAGTGCCTAATAACTCTAAAAGCTCTCTTATCTAATACAATTCAAAACATACTTGTGATGAGTTGCAGGAATTAAGTCCTTAAGCTCCCTTTTCAAACATAATTCAATGCACGAATAAGCCAATTTGTTAAGTGCTAAATAACTCTAAGTCTCTCTTTTCTAATACAATTCAACTTGCTTACTGGCAGGAACCTTTGATCACCGAGCCATTTTGTTCCATTTTACAGCTGGGAGGTATAACACAACACTACTAATTGACTGGTGCAACGTAAAACAGTAGGTTTTGTTTCATCAAGTGCTTAAGCTGTCTTGCAGGAGTCTTTGATAACCAAGCTATTTTGTGTTTAAACACCAATAACTAGCCCATAGACGTACTGCACACCTTTCTGTTCAACTGATATCGTATACAAGAATACGTGAGAGAAATCTGGCACTCTGATGTTGTTGAACATTGGAGAGTCGAATTGAACACGATTAATACTGGTAAAACAATAGAATAATCTCTTACAAACCCCTTTCTCTCTCAAAAGGACTCCAGTTTGAGATCTGCGTTCGCTTAAAAGAGGTATTTGCGGAATACAGCTCATTTCACATTAAACATGGCAAATGATATCAAGCATTGAGTTGGCATCTGCTTTTTTGGGGTGCACAGAACACCTTCATATACGTTTTGAATTACGAAACTTGTTATGTTATACTTAACTTGAACAGGTGATAACATGCTTCGCGGACTCGGTAGCTCAAAAGACGATTGAATGAATAAATAAATAAATGCAAGAAACACATCAACGAACAACAAAATTATAACACTTTCATCGCGTGAACTTTGATAACTTTCAATCTGCTTCTATGTGATCTTTCTATTCGTCTTTTACTGATTTTAAATTCTGGGTGGGTTTGCAGTTTCAACTTGATCGGACCTTAATTTGAAACGCGGAAGAGAACTTTTTCCAAGAAAGTTTTAAAGGGCAAGTCACTCACGGAATTCCAAGTAAGGAGGCGGCGTATATTTTATGCTCGGATCCCAACGTGGTTAAGTAAATTGAAAACAAATTGACGTCTCCATTTTATATCAACTTCGTACATTCTGAAGGCACATCTCGTTTTTTCGCTTTTACTTTCATCTATCAAATCCGTTTGAATCTGTGCGCTCCCAAAAAGCCGTGATCTTAGCTGATCTTGGTGTAATAGTTCCGCAGTGACTCAACATCTATGCATTTGAGCCGGATATAAGGAGCTAGAAGATGTCAACGGAAATTCTTTTTTAAAATAGGAAAATTCAGGAAGATAAACTCACCAGATGATGCACTGCACAAAGTCACTAGAGCAACAAAAGCGACAGAAAAAGTTTCCATGGTTCCAACTTTGCTATCAGGGTGTGAGAATTGATCATCAAATGACAAACGCACTGCAAGACGAAACTCACGATTCGCTGTAAATTGCAATGACAACTGACAGCAGTTGGGCTTGGTTGCTAGGTATTGTTGCACTCAGCCAATCGAACGGGTAGTGGCATTCAAGCGGAAAACATCGTCTTACAGGCCGCGAGCAAACCAAAAATTCGACTGATCCACCCGCTCACAGAAGTGATCAATGGGCAATTATTGCCAGCTTGCAGTGTAAACTTATTATCAAGCCGACAAGTAGCGGAAATGGAAAAAAATTCCAACTAAGATGAATTGTTTGGATTTAACACCAAATTCTCCGAACAAACATTATGAGGAAAGTATGGTAAACACTATGGAGAGTTGATAATGACATCACCGGCTACAGCGAAAGATTTAATTCACAATTAGATTGTTTGCAATTATGATGATCGTTTATTCAGCCTTCTTGCAGTAGAAACTGAATTACAAGGCGGGTCATAATTTACAAATACTTCTACATTATGCATACATAGAACTATTTTAGATATCAACTATATATAAATATTAAATATTGTGTAAACATTAAATACTATAAGTAATAACATAAATTGCAGTTAAGTATATTACACATGATTCTGATATTTAATGGTACAAAAATTTCCAAATCTAATAGATCTTGAGGAGGTAGGTACAGACACGGTTCTTCCTGCCCTAAGGACATATGGTCTTGAAAATTGACATCGCGGTACTAAATTTCATAGTAGGTCAGAAGATAAGCTGCCCATCAGTTAAACCACACTTCTTAAGAGCACGTACTGCATATAACCTCTTGTTTCCTTTCTTTACAATAGGAAATACATGCTCGTTCCACGTTAAGTTATCTGATAAGTGTACCCCCAACAACTTGTAACAGGAAACCTTTTCTATTATAGAATTACCAACAGCTAAAGGGGGTGGCGAAAACGGGCAATACTGTAAAAACGTAATGCACATTTCTTTGCACTTCTTGCTGTTGAGAACCATTCCCCTAGAGAAAGCAAAGGAGTAAATTTCGGACACAATAAAATTCAAGTATGAAGGAGAAAGCCTAGGGACAAACTCCATAACTGTAGCGTCATCTACATATTTGACTCTATTTTTAGCCTATACTGTTCACAAGAATACAAAACAAGATAGGGGCCAATTTAGTTCCTTGGGGAATTCCGCCATTCAGCTGTATTGTTGGGGACAGCACCGTCCCCACCCTCACCCACTGTTTCCTATTTGTGAGGAAGGCAGCAATCCACCTCATCAAATGTGGGTCCACATCCAGGTTACCCAGTTCATGCAGTAGAGCATTATGATCCACAAGATCAAATCCCTTAGAGAAGTTAGAAAAAAACAACCTGACATACATCTCACCACGGTCAATCGTCTCCAAAATTGTGTGAAGTAAATATACCAATGCCTATCAGCTATCAGATTATAATGCTGCACGAGTCTTATAAGCTCTCTGGAGTATTGTTAATTGAAATATACGTGAACTGTTAGTTAACTGATAGTCATCTGTAAGTTAATTCTAAGTTAACTAATGAATGGCGCCGTTCTTTTGAAAACAAATTATGAAGTACCGATTGACTCATCTAATGCGTTTTACCCTATTTTTTATTATCTGAAAGGCTATGTAGTCCATAACACAGCCTCAAAGCTGTTTTAACCCATATTGTTAAGTGCAACAGGATGGTGTAGCATTAGTTGCCCACACGCTTTTGAGTCCAACAAGGAAGGTTATAAAGCGATGCTTTTCAACGTCTTTGCTAATGATCTTTGTCTTTTTCAGTACAGCTGTATGCAGATGACACGACGTAATAAATAGCTCATTAGTGCCCACTGTACTTGAATTCGCCCTAGATCAAATAGCTCATCAAATAATTTATTAACTACTGAAAAATCTTTTTAATAGGCATATTTAACAATGAAATTAGAGCTGAAATTATTATGCCAGCTGAGAAGCAAAGCTTACAAGTTGGTTTTGTTGTACGCATGTGGAATTGACGTCCGGTGTATTATTTCTATAGGAGCATAGAATAGCTCCTTGGGAGGGGTTGAGAGATTAACAGCCCCCTCCCGCCTCCTCCTTCAGCAGCTTTTTTTGTTTTGTTTTTTATCCTTAATTAAACTAATAGAATAGGACTGTTTTAAGTGAAGCTTATCACTTCAACCTAATGACTCCTTTATTTTCTGTACCTGTTTATTTCCTATTTTCAAACGACTGCAAAGTTAAAGCAATAGCAGAACCAGGAGACTCGTTTTTCACAGGAAAGCAACTATAGTATATATCAGCTCATCATTTTTCATTGTTCTCTTTAAGTGACCGCACAAGCCGGCGTGAAGACGAAAGCGACGGAAAATTGGCTATTATCGTCGAAGAGTAAGGTCATTAATGTGCAGAGAGTAATTTCACATTCGATCCGGGGTGGTAGTCCCCTGCTCTGAGAAAAAAAAAATAGCAAATCATTTGTTTGGCCATCGATTTAGCCAGAAGTCGTAAATCGATTAGAATTGATGATAACTGAAGCGTTATTGGAGAAAGCTCTTACAATAATCTCAGTGCCATTTGCCTTTCAGTCTTATCTATGTGGCTTACCCCCAATTCAACTGAGCTAAGAACAGCCGAGCAAAATCTTACGTCTAAGAGCCAACGTTTTCGCAAAAGAACGGCAGCTAGTAGTAAAGACGAGAAAATGTAACTGATGCAATTAACTTATTTGTCTAATTTTGCTAAAGGCGATGTATTCAGTTTTTGAACACACTAGAGCTGTGATTAGAGGGGAATTGCGTGTTAAATTGATGTCTTTTCGTCTAATTTAACTATACCTTTCACTAATTCCCTTCATTCCTTGAAGACTGCGAGCATCTTATTTACCGGTTGGTTTCATAGAAAGAACCAGGGATGCGAGAGAGACGAAAATGAACGGAATAGCCGGAATATTTTGCTCTTCGCGTGACTGCTACCGATATCAATGACCCCAGATGAGTTACGCGATATTATGCAACGCAGAAAAAGTACGAGAGAACAGAGATGTCTTAAAGAAGAAAATGGCGGGTCGCTTGTAAGTAACAACTTTGAAAACACTTGAGGCACACATCTTGAACCATTATTTATTTATATATTTTTTACCCTGAAAATTTCCTTGAGCTTGAACTGGAGGAGAGCAAAACGCTATTGCGGTAAGATGCGGAAACCTTTGGAGAATAGGAAACCAAGCGTGAACAAGGCTTGTTAAGAATGGAGAAGATAAATTATTATATCAGATTGAAGACGGAAACGTATGTTGCTCCTTCATTTTGCAGTCTCTCAGTTTAACTCAATTGTTCAGTTTAAAATTCAAAAATTTAAAAAACTTTTAGTACCCCGCTGAACCGGAATAATCGCATGAAACTTTCGCTTACAGTCAGAAGTATAGAATACCACTATACCACCACGGTGCATTCTTCGTACCACGTGACGGCTGTGGAAGAAGGTGTGTTACTAAATATGGTAATCAATCAATCTGATTGGTTACGGCAACGATTTCCATGATCCTAAAGTGTTGACCCATGGAACGAACAGAAGAGATTGTGTAGACGAGCGAAGAGCATAGTTAGAGGCAGGTTTAAGAGTTAAAAGATAACGCTTTCCAATCTATTTTGTATTTCCCAAAATAGCACATTTTTGGATAAATTAATGATTTTCCTCTGCAAGTTTTGGTAATCACTTAAAAATTATTAAATCTAGCGGACAAATTTTAAAATAAATTGAAAATTTAAATTTTCCTCTGCAATATTTAGCGTGTCCGTAAGAAACTATGTGTTAATGGACAATCATGAAAAGATGCAGAGGTAATCCGTCTAATCTGCTAACAGTCAGTCACTGAATGTTGCAGAAATTCTGCAACTTCTCATGCACTGTGTGTCGCAGAAATTCTGAAACCACTAGTCCCCTGCTACCACTCACACACTGGATGTTGCAGAAATTCTGCAGCCATTTATACACTGGGTGTTGCAGAAATTCTACGACCACTCATACTCTGAGTGTCGCAGAAATTCTGCAACCACTCATACACTGGGTGTCGCAGAAATTCTGTGACAACTCATGCGCTGGGTGTTGCAGAAATTCTGCAACCACTCATTCACTGGGTGTTGCAGAAATTCTGCAACAACTCATTCACTGAGTGTCGCAGAAATTCTGCAACCACTCATTCACAAGATATCGCAGAATGTCACAGAATGTCACAGAAACACTGTGACCACTCATACACTGGATGTTGCAGAAATTCTGCATCCTCTCATTCACTAGATGTTGCAGAAATTCACTCATGGATACAGGAATATAACAGTCTTTCTCTGACCAGTCAATAACAGATGTCACGAATATTCTGTCAATTAACTTTCAATAGGAATTATGTACCTAAAATAGCACATGGCTTAATGCCACATAATAAAATTTAAATATTAAAATGTTAAAAAAAAGTAAGCAATACAACATACAATTTAAGTCATATCACTTTATTTTATGATCAGATGCAAAAACTGAGCAAATAAGCAATCTACTCTAGCCAAATATATTAACTAGTCACGATTTCAATCCTTTGACCTGTTTTAAAATATCTGTATACGTGATAAATTGAGAGCAATTTAAATCTTGCATTGTCTTGTAAAGACTACAGGGAAATTAATGCTCAACCTTCTAATGTAAACCTTAAAACGTTCACTATTCAGAGGAAAACTAAATTAACAGTATCACAGATTTTAATTAATATCTCCACCAATGTTTACAGTAGGTAATAATGCTACATGTGTATCTCAATAAGAGGGCCAAAATAAGCCTCTAGAAAAACAATCCCCTCTCTCTGTCAGCTGCAACTGTTTCTAGGATAAGAAAAATGAAACCGTGCAATGTTGCCTAATAAGGCACAAACCAATGAAAGGGATAATGTACCGCAGACCACTCTACAAAGCCATCGTGAGGGCGCCTTCTGGTTTTGGCCCGGTTCTACATTGAAAACAACGACGGAATCCAAGAAATCTGAAATAATTTACTAATTTTTATTGAAGTGTAATTCAACAAAAGTGACTTATGCATCGTATCAATTTTCGCAACAACAAAATTGGCCTATAATGTGCTTTTATCAAATGTTTGTGGGTTCTACATCTCCATCGAGGACTTAAAACATACAATTCATAAATAAGAGATAGACGTAGAGATGACGATTCGATACGCTTTTGGTAAAATTGTATTTATATCGATGAGATCGCAAACTTGTGCCTGGCAAATAAAGTTTCACTCAGACCATTTATCGTTACTTAATCGCTCTGACGAAGGGCGAACGCTCGAAACGTCAGCCTTTAAATTCTTTACAGTGGCCTCTGATGGTGATTCCCGAATTGTAAGAATTATCATGGCTCGTAGAACTGGGATATGTTTCCGGTGTCCTCGCCATCATCGGTTGAAATATTTTTGTTCGACGGATACAAGTTAACTCCACTCAGAGTCTGACAAGAGCGCATAGCAAAACTGACTAAAGCCCAATTCTACGATTTTTAGGATATTACGAGCGGATGTTGGCGGTTTGTAAAACAACAGGTTGAAGGGTCTTTTGTCCCTCGTTGGTGAAATTGGACAGTGCACAGCTTACGAGTTCTAATCGAAATACTAACCCGGCCTATGCTCGCCGATTAGGTATATAATGCAAACGAATGGAGACTTCATATCTTTAACTAGGCCTGCCGTGAGCGCTAAGCCTGTGAAGGTCAGTATTCATTGAGCGAAATCGCTGCCTTCAAAACCGCCGGCGTCGCGGCTCTTCAGTTTTATAATAAACCATAATTGCGTGCATGCCCAATGTGACGCCAGTGTATTTATAGCCCGCCGAGACGAAGAAAAATAGATCTGTTTCCTTAGTATGGTTATAAAAAAAAAACCTCAAATTTCTGAGCTTAAAAAGGTTTAGTGTGGACAAGGCCTTACAATTGCAAGGCATTTCGAACAGTTAACGAGCAAGAGAAAGAACCAAGGAAGCTTTAAGTTGATTAGATTAGCACTCACGGGAAAATGTCATATTCTTTTTGATTTGAAGGTGTGAAAACCTCAGACAAAAAATGTCGTTGTTTGTGACTTTCTCTTCGCCGCTCTTAATTACGCCCTAAATTTTATTACAAGAAAGGCAATGATGAGGAGACACGAGTTCGTGATTTATGGGTCTGTCGGCTTTGAAAATAGTTGGTCTTTGAACTAACTCACATGTCATTTGCGTCCGTTAAATTCTTCATACGCTAGATGCCTCCGAAAGATAAGGGGAATGGGAGTATTGGAAGTATGGTGCATCAAAATAATACAATCAGGAGCTGCGTATCTTTACAGAACAGGAACAAGAGTTTACCTTTTCTCCAAAAATAATCGGTGCGGACTTTTTGCAAAAGTCATCACATTCCTTTGCTGGACCCTGTGGAGAATCACTTTCTGAGAGGAAACTTAAGGTATGAATAAACTGGTGCATCACTAAGGTTTATTCGTGACGCGTGATGAAGGCCAAAGTTATAATGCGACGCGAAAATTTTACTGAAAGGTTAACGTTATTCGTGAATTTACGAAATTGTATGAGGCCTGAAGTATAATTGAACCTGAATTTTTTTTTTCATAACGTGAAAACCTCAAGATTTCCCTGAAACCATGAACATAAGAGGAGAGATTAGAAGCGTGAACTGATTTTTTGAAAATTCGTCTTAGGCCAGCAATATCTTGCTGGTCCTCTCTCAGGACAAATTAGTTCCAACGAATTCACTGAAGGGATGCGTTTCAATTTGCTTCAGTAAACCCACGGTTATACGAAAGGTTCAGTACAGCTAAACTTCAGTAAAACATTATCTGCGCAAAAGCCAAGCTAGCCTAGTTACACCAAGACCTGTTCAAATCATAGTCAAGATAGTGTTGATGAATTCATACATCCTGTTTTGAAATGTCCATGTGATGTAACTTCACTTTCTTTTAATTTTTCAGATCCATACATACAGAAGGAGGCCTTACAAACCCCCGTAATTGTACACTGGTCTGTTTCAAGGCAAATGACACCTAGACATCTATGTGTGAGCAGTGAAAGACTAATTTTCTTGGATACTATTGGATCAACAGTACTGCATCGCCTTGAGAACAGAAGGAAGAGGAGTCAAAAATCTAAATCTTGTATCGTCAGTTGAAATGAAAATT
Source organism: Pocillopora verrucosa (assembly GCF_036669915.1). Taxonomy (NCBI): domain Eukaryota; kingdom Metazoa; phylum Cnidaria; class Anthozoa; order Scleractinia; family Pocilloporidae; genus Pocillopora; species Pocillopora verrucosa. The sequence continues at coordinate 9,648,888 of NC_089322.1, read as the reverse complement.
ACTGAACGGGTAACTTCGAGGAAAAACATTTATCTTATATGAATTAATGACGATATCGTCACTCAGTGATGGTAATGTAAATTCGACTTTAAGTGTCCTCATTCCAAGGTCATCTAATTTTAAATTTCTTTAAAAATGAACAGATCATCTTATTCTGCAACAGATGAGCTCTCTTTATGCCAAAACAGGATTACTTCCATCTTTTCTTTGATTAGACGAAATTTTAAAAAAATTTTAAAACAAACTTTTAAAAGAATCTTAAATGTGTTATGAGCTCATCCTGAATGTGTACAAAAATTCAATTACACGATTTTTTTTCTTGCAGGGAAGAGAAAATTAATTTCCTTTCAACAACTTACCTTTTGGCATTTGATTAAAAGCCTGCATGATTTATGAATAGTTCTGTTTAATAAAGCGGGTATGGGCCTCTGTTAATAGCCTTTAGTTTCCAACCGTGGAGTTATTATCACAAGTTCATCCAATCATTAAAATAAAATCAGCATACAGAGTATTGTTATTTCAACTATGATCACTGAAAAATAGAAAAAGCATAAATAGAAAACTGATCGAAACTGTTGGTATGCGTGGGCCCTCTACAATTTGTCTTTTTTGAGAATGGAAAAGCAACGACTCAGAATTTCTGCAGCATTTACCTTGCAACACTTAAAATTTCTTTAACTCAGGATGTCATTGCTTGCAGAATTTCTGCTGCTGCGAACGTCATACCGCGCAGAATTTCTGCAGCCCTGGACGTCAAGGCGTGCAGAATTCCTGCAGCACTGGACGTCAAGGCGTGCAGAATTCCTGCAGCACTGGACGTCAAGGCGTGCAGAATTTCTGCAGCACTGGACGTAAAAGCGTGCAGAATTTCTGCAGCACTGGACGTAAAAGCGTGCAGAATTTCTGCAGCACTGGACGTCAAGGCGTGCAGAATTTCTGCAGCACTGGACGTAAAAGCGTGCAGAATTTCTGCATCATTGGACGCCATACCATGCAGAATGTCTGCAGCACTGGACGTCAAAGCGTGCAGAATTTCTGCAGCACTGGACGTCAAGGCGTGCAGAATTTCTGCAGCACTGGACGTCAAGGCGTGCAGAATTTCTGCAGCACTGGCGTCAAGGCGTGCAGAAATTCTGCAGCACTGGACGTCAAACCTTGCAGAATTTCTGCATCATTGGACGCCATACCATGAAGAATTTCTGCAGCACTGGACGTCAAGGCGTGCAGAATTTCTGCAGCACTGGACGTCAAACCTTGCAGAATTTCTGCATCATTGGACGCCATACCATGCAGAATTTCTGCAGCACTGGACGTCAAGGCGTGCAGAATTTTTGCACGCTTGGGCCGTCGAACTTTGCAGAATTTCTGCATTACAGTTCTCGATACCATGTAAAATAAAAATGAACGAAAAAACCGCTTAAACATATTAAGGGTTAAAATCAAAGACTTTATCGTTCCATTCTTAAAAGTGCAGAGCATTATGTGCACTTTGACCAGATTTAACAAGCAACGCAGTAAAAAAATGAATATTTGTATGAGTAAAATGTACCTAAGTTTAACTTTCCGTTGAATTATACAAAATGTTGCTCTTTTGAAGCAACACATTTTCTTAATCCGTGAAAACTGAAGCATTTTGCTTTTATCAAATAGGGGAAATTTCCGTGTTTTTTGCCTAAATAGTGCTTCTTTGAAGCCAACATTTCACTTTGTCTGAAAAAAAGCACGATATTTTGCGGAATCGATATGAAAAATATGTCTAAAAGGTCCATTTTTCACGGAAAATGCTATTTTGGAAAACACAAAATAGTTTGGAAAGCATTAGATCTTTAATGTAAGGCGGGCTTAGATTGTGTAACGAATTACAAACAAAAAAAGCAACTTACATTCAACTGTAAATGATTCAGGAAGCCTGTGTAGATCGACGAGAGCCGGTGTGATGCTGTCAAATTTCGTTATCTGAAGAATCACCCTAGCTACGGCGTTCTGAACTTTCTGTAAACGATCGAGTTGATATTTAGGTAGACTAAAAAGAAGTGAGTTTCAATAATCAAGGCGAGAAGATACAAAAGCATGGACCCGTGTCTTTGTCGATTGCATGGAAGGGAATTTTCTTCTTTGAGTGATGCTTAAGAGTCCACGAAAAACCTCGCTGTGGATCTTACCGATGTTGACATTCATCCGCATTCGAACAGCAAACCAGGATCCAAGTTTCCGGATATTTTCTAGGGGTGCGGAGTATTTTTTCACCGTGATCGAGGAGGAAAAGGAGTTGTTTTAGAGCTGCCTTTTCCAATACCTTGGAAATGAATGGCAGGTTGCTGAGAGAACGGAAGTTCTTATAAACCAGTTCAACATTGGCTTTGTTTGGTGGAAGGTTGATCATAACAGTTTTCCAGTTTTTAGGAACATGACCACCGAGGTGAGATAAATTGACCATCTCAATGAGGGTGCTATAGTGCCAAGGAAGGACCCAACCCTTTAACCCCTGAGAGTGACTGGCATCAAATTTCTCCCTACAATTTCATCCCTGAATCACACATTAAGGTCATGAGAATAAAGGAAATGATCCACACTGAAAGGAGCTTTTGATTTGTAAACAAATTCTCCTCGTCAGCACCTTAGGAAATGTATAAAGAGCAGTATGGAGAATATGCATACTGATTATAGGGTGTGGAAACAGGAACTAACAGACTGGAAGCACCAGACGATTTTCAGACGATTCTCGAACATTCTTACAAACTTCTTCTACGGAAAACAGGGAAAAGCTTTTCAGGTTTGCTTTAGGGGTGACAGGATCAAGCCGAGGCTCAGGAACTTGAAACTTGTCAAGAATTTCCTCGAGAAGTTCTATTTTTTTTTTAAGAGGGAAGGACCCATTGATTGACGTATTCCTTAAAATGGTGGTTTGTAAATTGAAAACTCTGTCAGATTTCACGCCTGAAAAATATATGTAACTTTGGTGGGATAAAAAAACACCAAGTGCACTTGTCTCACTGAACTGATGACAAATTTTTTTTCTCAAAATTTGCCTAGTGCGCCAGGGCCCTTAGTAAGGTAATCAAAAATCCTGCACAAAACTGTAACAAAAGTTATTTTTCAAAGATTGATTTTATCTCGTGTTCTCAACAGTTTCTTGCCAAACTCGAAAACAAAACGAATATTTAACTACTTTGAGTTCACAAATCAATTGAGAAAGTTCTTGTGCAGGGCCATCAAAATGGCGGAGAAGCTTGCAAGCCAGACTGACAGACCAGCGGCTTCAGCTCCAGAGACTCCGTTGCAATTGTCTCCCTCACAGCAATCCGTTGTACAAGATGACATAAGCCCGGTCGTGTTGAAAATTTTGCAGACTGTAAAAAAAAAAAAGAAACAAAATATGATTTAAAATTATCGTGGAACGTCAAGGAAAAGCTTAGCGACCCTACGTAACCTTTTCACAATGTCAGAGTGACCAGTGTCTTATTTCTCCTCACGGTATGATGATTGAATCAACCATTAAGGTCATGAGAATAAAGGAAATGATCAGTACCAAATGAAATGTAGGGAGAGGAGCAGGAAGAATATGCATGCAGCGGCTAGGGTGTAAGGGTGCAAATCTGGTGGCAAGACGTAAAAAAAAAATCTACTTTGATGAGAATTTAACTACGGTTTAATGCACTTACTACGTGAATTGTCAGTAGTCGGATCTATGTGTTTACCAAAATTTTCAAGTATTAACAAGCTGTTTCGACGTCCAAAAAAACGATTTTAGAGGAAAAGAATCGGAATCGCCGCCTTATTTTCAGAAATGGATTTAGACAATGTTGATACTATGAAAGTGTAAGATTATATTTGAATATCGATGAAATATGTACTGATAGACTTGTCCCCTCGAGTTTTGAAAATTTATCGGACGTCGAAACCATGGACTTTACGCCGTACATTTCCTTCTGGAAACTAGCTATGTTTGCTCCCCTTGCGGTCCCAGAAACCCTTGCGCATAACACAATGACCTGATTATTGGCAACTCGTTTACTGTTAACAAAAACGTTTTACTCACAGTTGGCTACGCCGTCCGGTGCACACATGAGTGCACTGTTTGAACAGTTTTTCAATGTGAATTCCACAGAACCAGCACCAAGAATCGCTATTTCACCGTTTATGGTCATACATCTATCCATACCAAAGGGACACTCCATGAACATCTGGAGCAGTGCAGGGTTTTCCCGAGAGTCCCGCTTGCGCTGGTAGGTTGGTACACACGTCACATTTTAATGCTAGTGCTGTTGGATAAGGTTGAGAAGATTAGACTCTGAGAGGTCCCTTGGTTATTTTTGTATTTCTTTAATTATTTACCATCATCATTATCCAATACCATCTAACATAATGCAGTATCATCAAGTATCATCCAATATCATCCAACATCATGCTATATCATCCAACATCAAGCAGAATCATCCAACATCATGCAATCTCATCTAACATCATGCAATATTATCCAACATCATGCAATATCATTTAACATCTTGCGATATCGTCCAATATCATCCAACACGCCAACGACATCCAACATCAATCAATATCACCGAAATCATTTAAATTAACTAAATCAGTCGAAAATTCCAAAAATTCACTCGAAATGTAACGCGAAAGACATTTGGTTGCTACGATTCCTTTTGTATCTTTCAATCGAATTCGAAAATACATTTATACGCTCTCGTATTTGCCTTGAAATCATATCAAACTGCGTAAGAGTCCTGCAAACTTTGAGAAAATTTTAAAATGAAGATGTTTGACGAGTTTTTAAATCAAGAAAAGTTGTATCATACTTTCAGACATTTGTCACATTGTATATATGTACATATATATATATATATATATATATATATACATATATATATATATATACATATATATATTTTTTAAATCAAATCTATTGTAATTATTTATAGTATTGTTCACTGAAAAATCTTTTTCGAGAATGTGTCCTTAAGTTGAACATTGACATTTGATGAAAATCTACTCCCATTTACAAACAAAAATGGCTAATAGACTCAAAATTTTGAGTCAGTACATACCCACATCCCCACAACAAAGGAGAATACGTGACTTTATCGGCCCAGATTTCATCCGCCAATCAATTCGAACGAAGCTTCAACATCCCCACCCCCCGCAACACACGGGCATATGTACTATATAGTTGACAACACGCGATAACATTCACTGACTGACACACAAACGTACGAGAAGCCGCATGACAGTGTATTGACAACACGCGATTATATTTGTTTGCAAGTCAAATGAAGACATGCGCACTTAAACATTAAGAGCCTCCTTTGTTTTCTTTAGAGGATACTTTTGATGAAAAAAATTAGAGTGGCTTCGATGTTCGCAATTCGTCACATTTCTGCCAACTTCTATCACCAAGCAATGATACAACAAGTCAACTACAGGGTCTACCATCAATCCGGCACAAATAACATGTTTTATGAATCCTTGAGCTGACTTGAAGAAGAATTTATTTACCAAGTCATATTGTCTATAACACTAATAACTAAACCAACCCTTAGAGAGACCCACCTGATATGTTGGACAAGAATTCAAAGAGAAATCTGGCAGAATGACATTGAACGCTATTTCAAGAGCCGAATTTTTTCACGATTTTACAAAAGTTTTCTTAAAAGTAAAAAGGTCGACTTTAACATGTCTTTAGAGTCAGCTTAATGTAAATTTTGGTTTACAAAAGGGCTAAATTTTAGTGCATAAAAGAGGCGACCGTTGAATACGAGTCATTTTCTTGAATAAGAAGAGTAATTTATCCTCCCGTCTTTGTTTACATTTTACTTCGGTGGCATTTATTATCGAGAATTCGGTTGGAACACGCCACCGTGATGCAATTCACTACTTGGTCATTGCATATTGCGTTTGGCTCACCGTGTCGCTCAACTTGGAAAATAAATATGTGATTACATAGCGAAAATGAAAAACAAAATTAATACAGACGAAAAGCAGAAAAAATTATCTTGACGGGAACTAAGGCCCCGTTAAAACGTCACACTTCACATGAGACGAATTAAATTGAAATTTTGGTCGACCCAAACAGATTAAGTTCGACCGCTGGGTCAATCGTCGAACTTGCTGCGTCGAACAAATGATATTTTAGAGCAAAAGATCCCACAGTTGATTTTAACACGTTCTATATCTCTGTACCAGACGGACAGTGGGTGTTGGTTGGTCAAAATTCAGTTGAACGAATTTAACATGAAATTATATCGCACGGTTAAGTTCGTCTCCTGTTAAGTTCGAACTGGGCCTAAATATGTTTTTCTAAGTGCTGCGGTAAGGAGTTTTATCCTTTTGTTTTAACCTGACTGATTAGGAACTGCAAATATATTTGCTTGCGTTCACGAAAATTAGAAGAAATTCAAAACCTTCCTTCCTCTCTTCTGCGTAATATTTACTAAGAAGTCGAAACTGCGAATTTATACCTGGTTTCCCGAACCTGGTAAAGCCAGACCACCAAACCAAATAAACGTCTCCGCGTTGAAGGGACCGAAATCGTTTACATAACAAAAAATATATTTTGTTTTTGCTTTTGTTACATCTACAAAATTTTTTCTGTATCTGTCCTCTCTCAAGAATTGCAACATTTGATTTTCAAGTTTCTACGGTGACTTTGGCAGCGCTAAAGCTTTTCAATCGGGCATACAGATAAACACGTAAACCGCACATGGTGTGGAAATAAAAATAATGCTTGGGAAAATGTACTCACCAGATGGTGTGATACATAACGCGAACAGAGTAACGAAAATTGACCTGAAAAAAGTTTCCATGGTTCTTCGTTGGTTTGCTGTGAGAGTTGACAAGAGAATGATCGAAATATTACAGGGAACTAATTCCCCGTGAAATGCAAGGGCTATTGTATTTGGGTATAAATGTAAGCTGTTGGATTACCTCGGCCAATCAAATGCAAGGTAAGCAGTTGAGCTTTGTCCGATATAGTCTGGCTTCGTTTTATATTATGAGGCACTTTTAGCTTTGAGCTTTTAGAAACTTAAATAAACGCAGGTAACACTTGCTTGCAAATGGAAAAAATAGATCTCTTTAGCTCGGTATGTCATAGATTAGTCACGTGCCCGAAATAGGCAAACAACAGTCGCGGCCATATTAAATTTACTGCAAAGCGTAACTGGCGAGACAGGTGAAATTTTATGCGTTTTTTAGGGACGAAGCGCTATCGGCTTTGGGCAAGGGGTGGAAAAGTTCCCCCTTCCCCAGCGCGTTTCGACTCACTCTAGCCTCTGTACGGTTGACAGCAAGACATGTCTGTTCTACGAAAAGCGAAGAACGGTCCACTATGAGAGCGTTACAACTGCGACAATAAATCCCAAAATTCAAATTTACTTTTTTTTTAAATATGTCACTGTGCTCGTGCACACAGATGTATCTGATCAGGCATTCAGGGCGTCAAGCGCGTAGATTATCTGGAAAACAGGCGTTTCATTGGAAATTTGTGCTCACGCATCGCTGTAGAACGCTTGTGTCCGTTGTAGTTTCTGGCGATTTCTGCCGTTTTAAGCTTTCTTTCCATCACTGTTATTCCTGTCAAAAGACTTCTGATAGGAATAACAATGATGGAAAAGCAAGCTTAAAACGGCAGATATCGCCAGAAACTACAACAGGCAAACAGGATGTGAGTAAATTTTCATAGATTTTGAGGGTAAAATGTTTATATTTCAAAATATTTACCCTCGTAACTTAACACCGAGTCACACAACGCGTGACGCTTTCATGAAATAGTCGTTGACTTTTTCTCGTGGCGTGAGCTTGGGCTGTCTGTGGGTACATTTACGCGTTGTTTTTTCATCAAAACTCGAAAAATACCTAGGGAAAATACACATCGACACGTCTAATGAGAAGGTTACCGAGAATAAGGGCCTGTTTACATGGAGGTAGTTGAGGTAACCCGCCTTTCCATATAATCTCTAATTTTATCTTGATCACGTTTACAGATAGGTGGGGTAACCCGCCAAGGCGGGTTGCCCGGTCTGCCAGGTGGGGTAACCCCGTCAGCCGAGGTGACAAATTTGCCATGTAAACGTCTCAAGGTGGAGTAACCCGCCTAGCCCATGCTTATGGCAAAAAGCGCAGAAGCTAAACACGAATGTTTTAAAACTTTATGCATTTCCTAGCCGTCTCATGGCAGAAATCACCAGAAACCGCAACGAACACACAAGGAGTGTAAAATGTTCACATTTCGGAATATTTAGCGTTGAAAATCGACCATATTTCGTTTACCAAACAATTCCTTAAAATGCATTAAGTCTACGATTCCTCGCGTAACCTAACACCGCGTAACACAACGCGTGACGCTTTCATGAATAAATATATACATGTCCGAGAGCTAATCTTTCGTCTTTCTCGAGATGTGAGCTTGGGACGTCAGTGTTCAAACTCCCTAATTGCAAGCGCAACAACAACCTCAAGAAACCTCACCCCAGCACCCCGGGGTTGTAAGATTGCATTTAAACACGTTTTATTTTTCGACCACGGCTAGGTGGGTTACCTCACCTACCTGGGGTTCCCACATCCATGTAAACAGGCCCTAAAGAAGACCACAAACTACGAGGAATTGTTCAGATTAGAAAAAATCTCACATTCCGCTTGGTCAACGAAGCGAGTATTAAGTAAATCGTGATTCGTGCGATATCGGTTCTCGCGTGCGATTTAACGCGGAATTAACTCGTCAGGTAATGAATTTTCCTATAATATCATAAGGAAAGTACGGCAAAAAAAAAGAATAATTGAAATTGAGATCTCGACAGTGAAAGGTAAGGGTCAATATTCATGCAGTCATATTTGAGATTCTTTGCATATATCTTCCATCAGAATCTAACATCATGCGAGTCACTGGATTTATAAGGGAATAAGTTTCTAAAGAAACTGTGGTGCTGCGTTGGTGGGAGAGTATAACAGGGTAATTTAGAGCAATTTAGTATTATCAACTGAGTTGATAACGTAAATTGGCCTGAAAAATTGACTGAAAACGGCTCATGTGCGATGTAAAACGTCACAAGTTGTATCGCTAGTCAAATGGCTCCGTAGGTGTTTAGGGTGTTTAAGGCGTTTAAGTCTTTAGGTCGTAAGCCTTCGTCAGAGCGACAATATATGTCTTTATCCACAACAAGAATATTTCTCTAGTCAACGAATATGCCAACTAAGTTGTAAGTCACATATCTTAATTTTGTAGGCAGGTTTGTGTAACAAAGACTATTTAACTCAGAGTAGAATTATCAACAGTCACAATCTATCAAAAGAACCCCTGCTCGATGAACGCCTCTCTGGTGTGCACGGGCACGGTCTCAAATAATAAATCGATCGGAAGTCAGAAATATCCTAAAAGTGCCTCGTGCAAACCTGATTAGAGTGTTCAATGTTTTTTGGTCTGAATATCTGGACGATTCTTAAGATTACGGCGTCGACAACCTAGCGAGTAAGTCTACAATATGCATACGTTCGGATAGTTCGTGCACTAGATAGCAAAAGTAATTCTATTCACAAACTCTTAACCCACATATTTTTTTTGCAATACAGAGCATTTTCAGTAGGAAAATCTTATCGTTTGGGGGAAAGAATTTGTCACATGATAGTTGCATCACAAGGCGCTTGCCCTGAAGCACCCAAGAGTGAAATATTCAATACATGCTCTTTGAAATTTTAAATTTCATTTCTTCTTATTAGAGAAGAATTTCTCGTGAGTAAAGAAGCTACAAGTTCTTTGTTTCCTTTGTATGGCTAATAGATCATGGTAGACCGTTTTATTTTCCTTAAAAAATTAAGTGGTTTGATTCGGCAATGTTTTATAGCGTGCTCATGTGCGTACCATGTACAGGGCGGAGAGTTTACTCATAAATGACTCGTTGGGAAGAACTCATGTTTCTGTTAGCTTTAAAAATTACAAAACAAGAAAATATCGAGGCCGTGATCAACATCTGAAGAGAGACTCACAAAATGCCAGAATTTCATTAGGCGCAAGAGAGTTCCATGCCTCAAAATTCCACCGCTATTAGTAATCGGTTGCTCACAAACAATATAGGAGCTTGCTCAAAGAGATCATCACATGTAAGAACGTTATGACGATTTACGACAGTTAAGTAATGTTCTACAGTCGGTATATTTCTGTGAAAAATCCATTCGGAAAGCACTATCGAATTCCAAGAAGAAGCAGTCGATTGCTCGTCAAGGATATGTGCGTATTTTTAAAGTGAACTAAATTTGCATGCAACTCAGAAATTTTACAAAGCTCAACAAAGGTTTCTTGAATTACTTACCACATGGCAGCAACATAACAAGCCAAACAGAGCAGAGTGAATTCATGGTTACTTTGTCAACCTCGATAGTTTGCGGAAAGATTCAGATCGGGAGAATGGAGACAGCTCCCAATTTGAGGTGCGGCGAAGTCTTTCTGAGCTTACCTGCTGACTTTGATGGACGTCTGTCAAAATGTCGATCATTAAATGATAAATAAAAATAAACCACTCTTTTATGGAAATCAATAAAGGTTCGGTAAAAAGGCTAAACTCTTTAACCTTAGTTGCGCTCACTTGACTGTAAGCAGCATGAATTGAATGGCAACAAACAAGATCTGAATGCAGAAAGAAACAATGTTCGAGGTGCAATTGATGTGTTGCAGAGTGTGAGTACATTTTTACTGACCTCTAAAGACCTTTGTACCACGGCGCAATGTACTGTACTTTTGTCACGAACATTTTAATATTCTTTTCAAAGCCGTTTTTGCGGGGATTTAGAGTAACCACGCCGCCGAGTAAAGAGTGAAATGCGAAAAGATGACACGAGTACAAGTCAAGTGTTATTATTCCACAATAACGCCATTTTATCGGATTAGGGCATCGCACCATGTGAAATATGCACAGTGTCCCATTGTAGAAGAGAGCAGAAATACCTACGGAAGGCGGAGCCACTAAAGGCTTCAATGAACCATAACAACCTCGGTTTCACTGCATTTTTTAGGCCTGAATTTTTTAAGTAGTCCTGTGAATGTATAGGAAAATCATAAGTGTGAACTGCGATTTAAGAATTGATATAAAACGCGATCTTCGCATTACCGAACACTACTTAGGCAGTGGTAAAAATTAGGCCTGACACAAAAAATTCAGGCCTGTACGGAATTTGAAACCATGACCTCTACGACACCGGTGTAGTGCTCTACCAACTGAGCTAACAAGCCAACATTGATGTTGGTTCTTAATTAACACGTGACGTAAAGAATCGGTGACTGTGAACATATGACAGTCATTTATGGAATTTCTTAAACCAGATCAGCGGACCGCGGAATCCAGCGTAACCTGTGAAACCATTAAGTGTTGTAATAACAAAATCAAGAAATAAAAATAGAAACTAAAAGCCATTTTTTTTAGTTAAAACCTTTTAACCCAAAAGTTATTTTGGTAAAATTTCCGCACAGCCCCATCCTACATATGCATTCAGTCTTGAACAGAGAAAACAATTACAAAAACAATACATTCCGTTGGGAAAACAGATTTGTTTTACAGATAGGTATGGGGCTGTGCGGAAACTTTACCGTTCTTTTTGGCGCGTAACGTTCGTAAAGGTATCGTTTAAAGAGAATATATTATTTTCAATCTTCCTTTAAGTTCAAAACCACAAGCGAGGCCTCTGTGAAATATTGCGAATAATGCTCACTTGGCGCAGTGGGTCCATCATCTTTCAGCATACTTTGCAATAAGTTACGATGGTTTGTTCTTGTTACAAGGCGTGAATCTGTTAATCACGCTGTTAGGACAAAAGTTGCCCAGATACTCGATAGTGATGCCGACTTTTGTTTTCTTGGTCTTAGAGAATATTTTCATCAAAATTAATAATTGTGCGTCGCATATTTGGCCGAGTGCGGTAATTGACTCCGAATAGGTGGAACACTTTTTGGAGTTACCTTTTTTTTTCAGTAAAATTCGTAGAAAATCCTTGTATATATTCCTTAAAAAATAAATCAGCTATGTTAGCCACCTTTATCAAAAAGTTTGCGAAAAACCTTAGTCATTGCGAATAAGACCATTTATTTGTGTTTGCTTAGGAAATATCACTGTTGTATAGGCACTTCTTATCCTTTAACTGAACAACGGAAAAAAGAAATTGCATAACCACAGAAACGATCGGACTGGTCTCTATTGGACTTGTCGAAGGCGTTTTGAAACTTACCTCACGAACTGATTGCTTTGAGGGAATAAGGGGCTGACGAAGCAACAGCTACTCTTATTTGAAAGACCACTTTATCCAAATCGATTCCAAAGAGTGACAGTGAGGGACACACTTTCGAATTGGCACATCTATATCTAATGATGTAACAATGGATCTAATCCTCGGCCCCTTATTTATTCAACATCGTTTATGAACGATCTTTCGTGTGTTCATTATAACATCGCTGGTAAAATTTGTCCTAATCAAATTCAATTGCAGCGAGCGTCGCAAAATCGCTCGAGAAAAAAAATTTTTCCATTGGGTTGAAAAATATTAACTATAAACATTGATACGTCAGCTGTGGTTCATCGCGGATGAAGCCAGTGGTTAAGTTTGAAGAGCACTCAAGAAGCTAGAGTTGCTCTCGGCTAACGGCATATTTCCCTAATTCTGCTAATTTTGCATGGTGGTGTGAATAGATCCTGTCACTAGAAACCCCGTAACTCGAACCCGGCGAACTCGAAACCCCCCACTTACTGCTGCACATAGACCCAATTTCTCATCCCCTTGGATTTGACCCATTTTTTCCAGTAATTTGCTAGCAGCAACTCTCACTAAAAGGACCGGCATGGCGGAAAATTAACCCCCAAAGCCTAAAAGACGGAATTAATCGAGCAAGGCCAAAGGATTCAAGCGAGCCAAATAAAAATCAAGTGTACCCACACTAATTTCCCCTTAGGAGGATAACTTCGCGGCATATTAAGTCGATACCGGAAAAAAATATCTGTGCTCGTAATAATGTTTTAATAGCATGCTGTGGGATGTCCATAACTAATTTATCAAACCCTCTTTTTTGATTTTTCTGTAAAATTGACATTAGCCATGTCAGGGTTGACTTTGTCCACATGCAGTGATGCAATCACAAGCGTTGACTTACTATCTTGTTAACGCAATCTTAACTACAACTCCGACCTTATCAGTGAAAATATATCGCAAGCTTAAATCATACGCAGGAATACCTTATCTTATATTAACGGAATCCTGTCAAATGTCAGTCCATCTTAACACAGGTTTCACAACTAACCCTACTAATAATAATGAAGTGAATTTTTAGACGACATATGCCACACGACGGTTGCATAATTTAAAGTGAGAATGATGTTGATTTAAAAAAACTGGAAATAATTTCAATCGCAATAACTAACATTAACGGCCCCTTTGTCGATCGAATCAGGTTCACAAACTGTTTCGGTCTTATAAACTAAACAATGGGTTGACTCAAGCGAAAACCTGTTCTACAATTGCATTACATAAAAACACAACCTACCGAGGTATTTGAATACTATTACTGTTCTATTCATTATTAACCAAAACGAGCCCAGCGGGCTTGAAACAGTACTTGCATTTCCTCGAATAAGCACCCGGGCGCTTCATCTAAATTTTGGCTAAAAGAAGGGGGCTCTTACAAGGAGCGGAACTTAATCGATGGGGGGCACTTAAGAGGAGATTATAGAACCTGCATTGATTGTCCGTAGTTGAGTATGAAGGCGTTGGGGAGTGAGCGCTTATTCGAGAAAATAACGGTAATTATGGCCTCGTAGCCACGATTGCACAGACTGTTCATAGGACCGAACTCGCTTTCGTAATGCCGAAGATGAATGTAATTCCATTCACCTCCTTGGTCAGCATCCGTTTTACTGCTTTCACCTAAAAACACCCGGATAATACTTTTTTGCCGTGAGGCGTTGCGAAGGCAGGACAATTTTGGGTGATAATGCCCGGGTTCGGGCTTGATGGACATCTTCTGTGTATTTTCCTAGTTGAACTCTCGGACTGCGGATTACGTTTACTTTTACAAGCCTATGAGATATTATTGTTTCAATAAGTCAATACAGACGTGACCAGGAAACGTTATCAAAAAAAAAGTTTTTTTAACACCGCATTGTCAAGGTTATTGTTATGTGGTATGTCGAGTTGGTTTCACATCGCTGTGTCGACTTTTTATGCCGCGACTAAAATCTCATGGCAATCTCATTGGGTTCATTTCCGCCGTTGGATGTTTCAGGATCTGAGGTCCATTTTTCGCCGTTTCCATGTTTTAGGATTTTGGGTCATTTTCCGGGCCGTTCCGT